>NW_010240340.1:3484-23661 GCF_000690775.1 Eurypyga helias | reverse complement strand
CTGTATGTCTTCTCTTCTCCAGGCTAAACAAGCCCAACTCTCTCAGCCTTTCATCAAAGGAGAGGTGCTCCAGCCCTCTGATCATCTTCGTGCCTCCTCTGGACTTGCTCCAACAGGTTCATGTCCTTCTTATGTTGGGGACTCCAGAGCTGAACACAGTACTCTAGGTGAGGTGTCACGAAAGCAGAGTAGAGGGGGAGAATCACTTCCCTCGACCTGCTGATGCAGCTCAGGATATGGTTGTTTTTTTAGGCTGCAAAGGCATGTTGCTGGTTCAGGCTGAGTTTCTTATGCACCATTACCCCCAGGTCCTTCTTCTCAGCATTGTTCTCAGTGCATTCTCTGCTCAGCCTGTATTTGTGCTTGGGATTGCCCCGATCAATGTGGGCAATGGACCTTGCACTTGGCCTTGTTGAACTTCATGAGGTTTGCATGGGCCCACCTCTGAAGCCTGTCCAACTCCCTCTGGATGGCATCCCTTCCCTCCAGCGTGTCAACCACACCACACTGCTAGGTGCCATCAGCAAACTTGCTGAGGGTGTACTCAATCCCACTGTCCGTGTTGCGGACAAAGGTGTTGCAATACAGATCCCTAAGGAACACCACTCATCTCCACTTGGTGCATAAAGAATTGGCTGGGTGATTGCAATCAAAGAGCTGTGGTCAGTGGCTTGATATCTGAATCTGTGAAGTCCATTTCTCTCCAATTTAGAGACAAGAATGTCGTGTGGGACAGTGTCAAATGGCTTGTATAAGTTCAGCTTTGTGACGTCAGTTGATCTTCCCTTATCCACCAACACTGAAACCCCATCATAGAAGGTCACCAAGTTTTTCAGGCACAATTTACCCTTGGTGAAGCCATGTTGGCTATCATCATTCACCTCTGTTGTTTCTATATGCCATAGCATTCTTTCCAGAAGGATCTACTCCATGATCTTGCCAGTCACAGAGGTCAGGTTGACTGACCTGTAGTTCCCTGATTCCTCCTTATTTCCCTTTTTAAAATGGGGCTTATATTTCCCCATTTCCAGTCACTGGGAATTTTACGAGACTGTCACGACTTTTTAAATCTGATGGCTTAGAAACTTCATCTACCATCTCTGTCAGGGCCCATGGATGCATCTCGTCAGGTTCCATGGACTTGTGCACCTTTCAGGTCCCTTAGATGATCTCAAACATGATTTTCTCTTACAGTGGGGGTTCTCCATTTTCCCAGACCCTGCCTTTGCATTCTGCAATTTGGTTGGTGTGTCTTGAGCACTTGCTGGTGAATTTTTTTAAATGATTCATTTGGTTTAAAGAAATCTTGCAAATAATTATCTTCTGTGGAATAACATGCTTGTCACCAAATATTAAAAGCTTCCCACTCAAATCTCCAGTTAATAACTTTAAAAGAGTTTAAAGCAACCTACTAATATGTTGAAAATCTAAACATGTATCAAAGCTGCGAAGAGGCTTATACTGTAAGTATGTAATTAAACAAAATAGAAAATTATCTAATTACTGGTATTACTCATTGTAACTTTTTAATACTGTCTGTTCAGGACCTGCAAACATTTGGTATGGTGGTCCTAAAGGGTCTTCCATTGGCTATATCTCATAAACCCTTATAGGCTACCAATATGTAGCCAATGTACAAGTTTTCTTTAGATTTTTGATCTACATCATATTTATCTGTGTAAAGTCCTCTCATGCAGAAATTTACAGGATCATAATTTTGAATAAATTAACTGATGGAACAGTAAGCATAAACAAGTGTAAACACATACACTCTTGGTTAAGATCATCTTCAATAAGACCTTTATTATCTGTTAGCAGCAACTGATCATCTCATTTGCTAATACACTTGAACCTCCATTAGTCTGTAAAAGCAGTGTGATCAGTGTTCTAGAAATAACAACTCAGTACTATGTTCAAAACACTTGAGATCATGTTTTTATTTAAAAAAAAAGTGTGAAAGTCAAGGATGTCTTAGTTCTAAGCATGCCTTAGGCTGGGAAACAAAAGAGTAATGAGAAATAAGACAGAATGTAAACTCAGGTTTACTAAAACTTACAGACTCTTTTGAAAGGATCACAGAAAGGAAACAAAAATCTAAACCATTTTTTTCACAGTCATGCTAAAATATATGCAAAATTATTAAAAAAAAAGTTAGAGTTGATGCTTTCTATTCGTCATCATAACCATTTAGTGTGAAGCAAAAACAAAACCACAGAATCACTAATTTGTTAAATTAAAGGACCTGCAACTTAAAAGTATTGAAGTCTGGTGTTACATATATAAGGAGAATAACATACATTACAAGATAAGAAAGATTTCCCCAGAGGAAACAAAATAGTTCCTCTATTTTTTCTGTCCATGAAGAAAATTATTTTGGTTTGTTCTGAGTATTTTGAATGCATACATTGGAGCATGGCACAGAGATCCCTCCGAGTATCTGTTGAACTGACAACACAGTACTGGGTAGTCTTACCAACTTAGATCCAGATATAACACTGCCCATATATATAGCATTGAACTTATAAGAATCTGCAAAGTGAGTGTTTTCGAGGTTGGATTGTTTCTACCTTCCTCATACTCCCCCTAGCTTTCATAACAGCAGCCCTCACGCTGTTAACAACAAAGCTGAGTGAAGAGTGGATGGCAGCCTTAATTTAATTCATTTGCACATCCTTTTACTGCAGTGCTGAGATTTTTTTAAAAACTGAGACATTTTTCTCTTATCTCATAGGAAATATTGCTATTGGCCAGCCAGTATTTCTATTATTTTAATACCTTCCTAAATATTACTTCTTGGCACGTACAGCTTTCTATTTGAGAAACAGGTCAATTAACAGGTTTGACACCAACATGGGAGGGGAAGAAGGGGAAAAAGGACTCCTTTGAATATAACCTTGCTTGGTTATGTCTGAGCAGATGGGATCTTCACCTTTTTATTGTGAACTTTCAAAACCTTTTCAGTATGGTTTCTAAAAATGTGCGTGCACATGGTACTGCCAAACATGGCAACAAGGGAATTCTCACTTTTGGATAAATAATTTCATAGTAAATCCCCAAGGGGAAAAAAAAACCAACAACCCTCCCCTCCACCTCCCCAGAAAAAAAAAGATCTACTCAAAATAATCAAATCCAAACTGAAACAAAACCCAACCCTTGCCTTCCAGGAAAAAAAAAAAAAAAGCTCTTTAAATGTCTATTTTTATCAAATATCTTTTAAGGAGAATTTAGGAAAGGAAACTGACCCACTAAAGAGACATCAGAATCTGCTTTTCAGAAAGACCATGCTATAAAATTTTATCCATTATTCTGCAACTGAGTTTCAGATTAATTTATGCTTGTCATGGAAAAAGCTTCCTGATGTCAGGTCTGGCTGTGTGTAGGGCTGTGCAGGGGGATAAAACTGTGATGCTTTTTAGGATCCCTGCCAAAGAAGTGACATTTCCCAAGATCATAAGCAGAATTTTAAGAAGTTGTCTTTGTCCTTCTTAAACAGTAGAGCTAAAGGGGACCAAAGGAAAAGAAGAAGAGAGAAAGAACACTTAACCTGATAGGGGTACATGGATGGTAAGAGGAAAATAACAAAGCTATTCTGACCAGGGGACATTATTCCTTTAAGAATAAAATATGGAAATTAATATTTTGTCCTTTCTAAATGGCTTAATATCCTATTGTAAAGTGTAAGGTAATTAGAATATTTTTGAAGACAAGTATTTAAATATTTAACAGCACTATTAAAACTGATGAAAAGAGCAAAACTAAATTTAGAACATGCCTTATCTAAAGCATGGAGGCAAGGTCCAGCAACTCACCAGGGAAAAGAGCAACAAGGATGGAACCATAATAAAACACTTAAAACTAACCTGTAATTCATTGCATATTTTGAGTTTCTGAATTTGTCTTTTTCTATGAAGAGCTCCAATAAAGCTGTGTTCAGATTGAGACAGAAATTAACAGATTCCTCTGTATTTTGGGGGTTGAAGTCAATATAACTCAAGTAAATTAGTACCTAAGAAAGGACAGACCTTCATGCTCTCAGACATGAGCTAATTATTAACTGGGGAGGGGAAAAAAAAAAAAAGGAAAATACTTGCAATAGGTTATTACAAATTTGCTGAGTTCAGCAATTTGTACAGGATTCCTCGCATCATGCTAGCCTCTCTGGTCTCCTGTATCGAAGGCCAAAATTTATCATTGGCTTATCTATCCTCATATTTTGCATTGTGCAGAATAGTACCATTGTGCTTCAATCCTGTATAAAACTTAGGAAATAAAACATTTTAGTTTGTGGAAGTCTAAACTGTACATGGCTGGCAAAAAAAAAAGAGAGAGAGAAAAAAGTTAATAGTGAAAATTACCCTTTGAAATGAAATTAGAAATGGTGAATGGGAATATTAATTCCATTACAATAACCAACTTATTTAATCTCAAAACTTTCAAAATGTGATTAAAAATTAAGTTGCTGAGTTCTGACCATTTAGCTTTGGTTCCCACTATTTTTGGAGCATATTTAGAATCATAGAATCATAGAATGGTTTGGGTTGGAGGGGACATTAAAGATCATCTAGTTCCAACCCCCCTGCCATGGGCAGGGACACCTTCCACTAGACCAGGTTGCTCAAAGCCTCATCCAGCCTGGCCTTGAACACTTCCAGGGATGGGGCATCCACAACACCTCTGGGCAACCTGTTCCAGTTCCTCACCACCCTCTCTGGGAAGAACTTCTTCCTGATATCCAATCTAAATCTCCCCGCTTTCAATTTAAAGCCGTTACCCCTTGTCCTGTCACTACAGACCCTTGTAAAAAGTCCCCCCCAGCTTCCTTGTAGCCCCTTCAGGTACTGGAAGGCTGCAGTGAGGTCTGCCCAGAGCCTTCTCTTCTCCAGGCTGAACAAGCCCAATTTACTATTACTGTTAGAAAAATGTTTTTTATGAGACAGTTTTGGAAGTTGAGACCTAGTTAGCCAGAGTTTACATCCTCTGAGAGAGGAGTCTGGAGAGCAGTCCAGAGTCTGAAAGCCTTGTGTAGAGTCTAAGGGTATTCGAGTCTAAGGGCTTTTAGAGTCCTTAAAAGGGAGGTGAAAGCTGGTGTCAGATGAGTGTCTGGATCATCAGGAGAGCTAGACTCCTGTCTCCAAAACATAGAGCTCAGTTTCTATCTCTCAGTCTGCAGTTATCATGATTTGTAGATTGTCCTTGATTGAAATTTAGAATCCCTGTCATAAAGTAGGGACCTGCTACTGAGCTGAATTCAGGGCTTCTAATTTCCTATTTTGGAAGACTGGTCTCAGAGTAGAAAGGGGAGTCTCACATTATTCAGTGTCACATCATAACATGTATTGATTTACCATTTGCATGTCTTTTTAAATGTCACTTTCTGAGCTGACGTTAAGACACAGTATATTATGCTTATTGACTACTAATCTGGATGAGGACTCGTATTCTTTGCCAGTCCTGGGCAGGTACTGGGCTCAGTTTCCTACGTCTTGCTGAGTGTGAAGTCTAAATTCTATCCTGAAGGAAACATTCAGCACATGGCTCACCCCCACAGAGCTGGATTGCTTGAGTCTTTCATCCTGAGTCTCAAACCCAGGGGCAGGATAGGCACACATATAAGTGTACAATTGTTCAGATCAGGGTTCTTCTTTGTGCAGAAAGTCAAGCTCCACATGATAAAGAAAGAGGGATCTTTCTGCAATAAGAAAGCTCTCAGAAACCAAATACACAAAACAAAACAGCAAATTATTGTTAAAAACCCCTTAGACTTCTGTAGGAAAAGAACTGTTAAACCTACTAATGGTGTGTTGAAATTATATAACATTTTCACAGACCTCTTAATTGTGTTATTATGTTTAATAGCATTACAGATTATGTAATATAACAAGTATATATATTATTTAATATGACAAGTGGATATATATAACAGGTATATATAGATAATATTATATTACATATGTATAAAATACAACTGTATATATATATATACAGTTCTAAGGTTGGAGATAAAAATCAGATATAAGAAAATATTCTGTAAATGAAAGACTATGGAAAGTGAGGACATGAAAGAACAAATAAACATCCCTAAAAAAAAATCAAAGATCCTGTTTCATACAATTGAGAGCCCAGTTCTTCATTGTTTTGGGTTTCATCACAGATTATAGGTATGAGTCCTGCAAGTTTAATCACCTGGAATATTCCATAATCCCTCAGAAGATTTAATGACAAGTAAAATAAATAATTATTTATTTTTAGATAAGAGCCAAGAACTCTTCTTTATAAATAAAATAATCAAGACAAGTAAACCAATTACAGTTATGGTCTACGGGAAAAAAATATAACACCCAAAAATAGTAGGTGAAAATTATTATTGTTATCTTGTTTATCAGAATGTATTTTTGGAGAAGTCTTTAAACAGACCTCAGGTTATGAAACACTACTGATTATGAAACACCTTTTATGTGATGCTCTTCTTGAGAAGTCAAGACCAGAGCTAAAATTTTAAATGAATCAGCTTTTCATGTATAATTTATGATCAAGTAGATTGTAAATAAAAAAAAAAATTCACTGTCATTCAATATTAATTGAGAAGGAATTAAAGGTTTTCTTAAGTAGACAATGTGAGAAGTTTTCATGGAGTCCTATGAAACAAAGAAAATCTATTTTATAAAGGTTTATTAAAAAGGAGAATTTAATCTAGATTTATATATTAATCTAGAACTGTCTAGATATTTCTGCTTAATTTGTTTCTTTCCTGAGCACAAGTTTTACTGTGTGACAGAAAAGCTCCTGCTACTTTGAAGCACAATATTTCCTTTTAAAATAATTGAGAATATGAACAACCTTATAATTCTTACGAAGTGGTAAACTTTGGTAAACTTCCTGTCACCATCCCTTGATGATTTCAGGCAACAGAAGCAGTTTTGTACAAAAGGGTTGTTTATTTTGAAAGCTCTGTAGTGAATTCTTTGTTCCTTGTCTTCTTTACTTGCTCAAAAGAATATGGATGAAACAAGATGAAAGTATTCAAAAGGACATCCATTGAAATTAAGAGATGAGAAGAAAATGTTGCTGTTTCTTTCACTAAGAACAATTTACAATATTCTCCTACCATAACATCACTAGACATGTCAGACAACCTTTTGGGTGCTCTGGATGGACTTTTGCTGCATGGATTTAATCAGTTGTTATCATCCCTTCATTGGTTCAACGCTTTCACAGATAATATCAGGACATCTTAAGGTCATGCATTTTAATAGTTCTCATAAATACGCAATGAAGTGAACGCAGTCTATTGTACTGTGGGTCAAAGACTCTGACTATCCTTCTAGTTCAGGTTGAATTCTTAAGTTGTTTGTCTTTGAGATGTTCCTCTCTTCATAAAAGAAGCACAGCAGAGGTGTTTTTCTATTTGGATGCTACTTCTTATTTTGAAAACATCCCTGAATGTTTAGTTTTCATTTAAAAACCTTTAGTCTAATATGCCCACCCACATTGCAACCACTACTCTCTGGACTCCTGCGTATCAGAAGAAATTAAAAGGAAATGAAAAAAGTTTTCCCAGAAGTTGTTCCCTGTTTTGACATGGGTGTGTGCATTCACATTGATATATTTATTTTTACTAATATCTTTATTTATAATATTTTTAAAGGAGTTTAGAGCAGAGTTTGACAAACCAGCATTTTGGCAGGAAAGAAAATTAACACCTTGTCATTAGAAAATTTTCAACACTTTAATTAAGGTGACATATGTCCAAAAGATCCCACAAGGGGATGTTACCTTTTTAGAGGAAGACTAAAACCAACTAAGTCAGCAAGAACAGCAACACTCCCCAACATCAATGGTCTATAATTATGCAATTCCTTTCCATGCCCAGTGCTAGCTTTCCATTTGAACCTATGTATAACAGGGCAGCCAGAACTGCTGTGAAATATTGTACTTCTTAAGAAGATCATGCTGACAGCTTAGAGACTAAGTTGTAGATAATCCTTATAAAAATAATTATTCAAAGTAGTAGTACATGTTTTCTCTTGTTCTACTAAAGTGGAGCAAGACTTCAAAGGGAAACCCAGGCATAAAATAGTTCTTCTTGACTGTCAGCCTTTCTTCAGATACTCATGCCAAAGTCCACAGCTGGATGGACAATGTTTTCTGTGGGGTTCTGTTTGTTTGTTTGTTTGTTTGTTTGTTTTTATTGAAGGATTAAAGTAGAAAAGGATAAAAATAGAAAAGTAGAAAAGTTGGATGAGAATCTGTGTTCTGGTTTCAGGCAGGAAAGGACTCCTTTTCTCACAGTGCTGATGGTTGTTCCAGAGTGGGTGAGTGTTTCATTCCATTGTACATCAGGCTCAAGGAATATGTGCAGTTCTGAGGCAGGAAGTGGCCTGGAGCAGTCTCTAAGACTTGGGCTAGCTGGATAGCTAGGTTGTTATCTCGCTTTTTATCTCTTGGAGCAGTTGTTAGTGGTGAGATAGGTTTGTTCAATATGGGTCTGAGGAGTCGGCTTTCTTTTTCCTGGTCATGTTGTGGTTGTGGGTGTCTAGCTCTGCAGGCTCTCGGGCTTGGGATCTTGCTCTCGGGATCTCATTGTGTCAGTTGTCAGGTGGTGAGCTATTGTATCATATGTTCTATTTTCTGTTATTCTAATGACTTAGTAGTAGTAGTACTATTGTTAGTAATTATAGTATCACTATAATTTTTATTTTTACTCAATTATTACATAGTTCTTATCCCAAATTTACAATCTTCCTTGTATTTTCCTCTGACTCTCCTCCTCCACCTGGTGGGTGGGGGGAGGTAGGCAAGTGACTGAGTGGTATTTACTGCTAGCCCAGTTTAAGCCATGACAATCTGAAAAAAACATACTATGTAATTTAGCTTTGGATTTTTGTAATTTTTGATAAAAGTGATATGCTCTTCTTACAAAGCCTGCTATTGTGCTTAAAAAAAAGAAATACAGACAGTTACAATACTACAAACATGTTACTTCAGATTCTTTTTCTTGATGTTGAGAAAAATATGTACCAAAATTATGGATTTGTTTTTTCATAAAATGTAATACATACATTTTTGTAAACTGAGATGAAACTCAAAATTTACATTTAATAAAGAAGAAAGCCTGCAGTCTAAGTCTGATGTTGGATTTCATCCAGTAGAAGAGTGCCAGAATAAACCATATATTGTATACCTGCATCATTTTCACTTTATTGCACTTTATACCTCATAAACAATAGACAGCATACATAATCAGACACAAATCCTGTGAGTTTTATACATTATTTTTCTAATTTCTTTTTTGTTTGTTTTTTTTTTTTCTTTGAAAAATATAAAAGGATTAAAATAGAATTGGGGCAAAAAGACAAGTAAAACAATAACTTAAATAAAGTATAACTAAAATAGCAAATAGAAAGGATACTATTGAGACATGTTAGAAAAGGCAGAAGTCACAGGTTTAACATCCATGAGGTTCTCTTCCAAATCTGACAAAACCAGAAATCTTTCAGTGTTGACACAGATCCACAAAAAATAATGTTTTACTCAATTTAACAAATAAGACATGTTTTCTAGTTGAATTTAAGGAGTAATCACACCTAATTGTTTCTTAGACATTTTAATAAGGAATACTTGAAGGAACACATATTTATTTTATTATTCTTACAAACTGTGCTGGAAGGGCAAAGTAATTTTTATGCATATCTAAAATCCAGTAATTCTGTTTTAGATGAATCTCCATTTTAAATGCTTGACCTTAGAAGAGAATAATAGTGGTATTTACTCAGCTAAAAATACTTTCCAAAATTCTCTCTCAAAGGAAAGGAGAAAGAATCAATTTGTATAATTTATGTTCTTTCCCATCTGTATTTTACAAAATGAAACTTATCAGTATTATGCTTTAGTAGCTTTCTTCTTCTTTCATATAAAATATCAAAAACCCCAACATTTTACATTACTGATGTTTTCTTTACTAGAAATTAGAAACTAGAAACTAGATCAGAATACTTATCCTTCCCCAAGAATGGGACCCTACACAGACACAACTGGGTTATAATCACTATAATCACAGGCTGGGTGGAGAATGGATAGAGAGCAGCCCTGAGGAGAAGGACTTCAGGGTAATGGTGTATAAGAAGCTGGACATGGGCCAGCAGTGTGCAGTGGCAGCCCGGAAAGCCAACTGCATCCTGGGCTGTATCAGGAGAAGTGTGGCCAGCAGGTCGAGGGAGGGGATTCTCCCCATCTACTCTGCTCTTGTGAGACCTCACCTGGAGTGCTGTGTCCAGCTGTGGAACTCACAAAAAAAGAAGGATATAGACCAGTTGGAGCGAGTCCAGAGGAGGCCATGAAGATGATCAGAGGGCTGGAGCCCCTCTGCTATGAAAAAAGGTATAGAAAATTAGGTTAGTTCAGCCTGGAGAAAGTTCTGGGGAGACCTCACTGCAGCCTTCCAGCACCTGAAGGGGCTACAAGGAAGCTGGAGGGAACTTTTTACAAGGGCCTGTAGTGACAGGACAAGGGGTAATGGGTTTAAATTGAAAGTGGGGAGGTTTAGATTAGATATCAGGCAGAAATTCTTCCTGGAGAGGGTGGTGAAACACTGGAACAGGTTTCCCAGAGAATCCCCTTCCTGAAAGTCTTCAAGGCCAGGTTGGATGGGGCTATGAGCAACCTGATCTAGTGGAGGGTGTCCCTGCTCATGGCAGGGTGTTGGAATTAGTTGATCTTTAAGGTCCCTTCCAACCCGAACCATTCTATCATTCTGTGATTTTAATATTTCCTAATCTAGAACTAGGCCTTTAAGGATGATTACCTTTTCTCAGTGGTAAGTATATGATATTCAGCCCTGCAAATTACATGAACAAAGAGACAGTATGAACAATGAATAATACAAAGCAAATGTCCACAACAATAATTTACACCATGTGTGGAATGAAATAACACAATAACTTGGTTCACAATCACTGTCTGAACAGAACAAGGAATATGTTTCAAAAACTTATTTTAATTTTACATTTATTTTAATAATTGATTCTAAACCACAAAATTCTCTATTTTTTTCTGCGAACAATGACTTCTTGTAGTCCTTTTCTCTTAGTTGCTTATTTTAATCTTTGATTTCTGTTTCAGAAAGTTGAGGGGATGGACATGATGATTAATCTAAGATAGATTCTGATTGCTTCTGTACATCATAGCTTCTGCCTGCTTATATAGTTCTTTTCAGTAATATACAGATAATTATTTTTTTTCACTTTTTATGTTCAAAGTCAATAATAGTTTAAATTGAGTCTCAATACTGTATGGATTTAATAAGTCTGAAATTACTCCATGGTTGCAAATGATTAAGTCTGTGTGTCTCTCTTTGCATAAAGCATTCACTGATACTTATATAAGGAGTGATATATAAGAATAGGTTTTTTCTGTGTACCTAAGAATTAGTTATTAGATCAGGAAAAAAGCTTGAAAATGAAGTCTTCTACCTGAAGTAATAATATACATTGCATAAAATTATCAAATGCAAAGCAGGTTTTTATTAATGTTTAGCAGAATTGACTCCTTAAAATTGACTTTTCAAAGTATTAAAAAACAACTATTAATATTTGCTTGCTGTTCTACAGTATAATTAATGTTAATGAACAGCTGGTACTCCTTTATTATGTAATTTAATTACAGAGATTGTGCTAGAATCATGTGTTAAAGTACAAATCTTTACTCTTTTAACTTAAAAAGGCTAAGCTTTGCAGCTAGAATCTCTAACACAATTACATTAGTTAGAGATAAAAAAGGAAGGAAACAGTCACCTGTTTACAGATAACTCCTACAGATAACTCCTACAGATATAATTTGTCTGCTCTGACATATTGAGCAATAAATATTTGAGATAATTGGGTAGTTAAAGTGACCACAGGAATGCTCTCTTAAGAAACACATGCTTCTCCAGCATTTTTAAACACTGATACATTCCAAAGGCAGAAAATTAACTCTTAAGATCCTTTTAAACTAGTGAATGCAAATATTATTCCCTCTAAAAGGATAAATTTAAAATAGTATCCAGAGGTACAGCTGAATTATACTAGGGTGTTTTATACCAACATATATGATCCTAAATTACTACATAAACCCAAATGAATTGTTTTACAATATTTCTAAACACCTGAAAGTTTCCGTGAGTTCAATAGATGTGTAGGTGATGAAAAAAATCAAAACTGAATTACTACAATTTTTGTGTATAGATGTGTAACGTGACTGTAGACGGAAAGATTTAAGGAGTTTACCTATATGTTTATTTAGAGGTGCTGAAGGGTCTCAGCAGAAGCTTTCAGAAAAATGAAGTATTGTTAGAAGACTATAAGGGACTTTATTAATTATTCAAAGTTGTGTTCTTTTCTAGTTATCTTTTAAAAAATGTCAATTTGTATCTGTCTACAGAGACATGCAGCTAAGGTCATTGTTGTAGGCAAATCTCAACTATTCCATTTCATTCACCAAGCTGCTCATACATACAGAAGATTAGAAAACTTGCTAATACAACACATAAAACAAGCAAGTAAACAATAATTCCTACAGGACTTAGTAGTTCAGGCCAAACAATACACTAAGATGACTCTGATTTCTTGACATGAATTACCTAAGGGTTTGCCATAAACAAGCAGCAGGTTATTGATTTTAATTTGCCAGTAGCAGGCCTTAAAAAAAATTCTGTGTTTCTATATGCAGGTATGTAACCATAAAGAAACTAAAGCAACAAAAAAACCCACAACACCAAATCAAACCAAGCCAAACAAGCAAAAACAACAACAACAACAAAACCCAAAAAAACCCACAAAAATAGTTATTTACTGTCAAAGCTCAAATATCCTAATGGAAAATAAATATGTACCACCAACAACAAACAACTAACTAAGCATTTACTATCGGTATGCTGTTGTGCAGAATTATAGGAAACAGTTATGGGAATTCCAAAAGCATTCAAATATTAAACAGCTGGAAAAAATTAGTATCACTTTTATTTTGTTGATGCTACATATGGACACATGCACCTGAAAGAAATTAGACACTTAAGAATATTTTCCAGGAACCTATGTATTCTTAGGTATTAGATTCTTAGACCTTGTCCAAAAATTGTTTCGAACTACAGGCAGTTTGGAGATGAGCTGGCAATATGCACTTGGTGGTTAATTATATCTACTCTGCATAGAATCATAGGCTCATTTAGGTTGGAAAAGACCTTCAAGATTGTTGAGTCAAACCTTTAACCTAACAGTGCCAAGTCCACCACTAAACCACGTCACTAACTCACATCTACACGTCTTTTGAATACCTCCAGGGATGGTGACTGAACCACTTCCCAGGGAAGCCTACTCCAATTCTTGACAACTCTTTCAGTGAATAAATTTTTCCTAATATGTAATCTAAACATTCCACGGTGCAACTTGAGACCATTTCTTCTCATCCCATCACTTGTTACTTGGGAGAAGAGACCAGCAGCCACCTCTCTGCAACCTTCTTTCAAGTAGTTGTAGAGAGCAACAATGTTTCCCCTAAGCTTCCCCTTCTCCAGGCTAAACAACCCCAGTTCCTCATGAGACTCACTGTCTAGGCCCTTCTCCAGCTTTTTTGCTCTTTGGAGCACCTCAATGTTTTTTTTTTGTAGTGAGGGGCCCAAAACTGAATACAGTATTCAAGGGGCAGCCTCACTAGTGCCAAATAAAAAGGCACAATCACTTACCCAGTCCTGCTGGCTCCACTGTTTCTGATACAAGCCGTGATGCTGTAGGCCTTCTTGGGCACTTATGGCTCACATTCAGCTGGTTGTCGACCAACACCCTCAGGTCCTTTTCTGATGGACATCTTTCCAGACATTCATCCCCAAGCCTGTAGCATTGCATGAGGTTGTTGTGACCTAATTGCAGGACTCAGCACTTGTCCTTGTTGCATTTTACACAGTTGTCTTCCCATTGATCCAGTCTGTCCACATCCCTCTGTAGAGCTTTTCAACTCTTGAGCAGATCAACACTCCCACCCAACTTGGTGTTTTCTGCAAACATAGCGAGGGAGCACTGGAGGACAGAAGGTTGCGGGGATTCCTTATTTCAGCCTTTCATTACTTAAAGGAGACAAGGTATTTCTTTATTAATTGTGTTTGATCACAACTAAAATACCAGCCAAGCATTATTTCATTATTTCAGAATGCTGCAAGAGAATTGAAGGACAGAAAATCAAGAACAAGACATTATCTAAGTAATCCAGTTATAATCATTCTACTATAGATAACAGCTATAATTTGAAAAATTATATACTGTCCTCAATTATTTGAAAGATATTTGAAATATTATGGTTATTTAGTGGTTAACAGACAAAAAATCCTGAAGACTATGAGTGAGCCAGTAGCTCTGACCACTGTTTTAGACGTCAAAGAATTTCGTCAGTGAAAGAAGTAGAAACAGCTCTATTAGGAGTGACTACAATTTACAGTGTACAATGATCACATTCTTACGAGTTCCATAAAGTTTTAAAGAATATGTAGTACACACTAAATTCCCAAAAGTGCCTTGATTGTCTTGCTAGTGCTAATCTGGATATGTACTACTTCAGAAAGAATGTACATGTCACAACAGTACTGAATGGCAATGAGAAAGTATGCAAGTTATCTCAGACATGGATACCTAAGTAATGCTGGCACCAGATGTCAGCAAGAATAAAAGTCTGCACTAGGAGCTGTGTATCTGAGATTAGATTCTGCTTGCAGCTAACAGAGGCTGTTTAGATCTAGTTTGAGTTGGTCTACATAGCACTACATTACTACAATCCTCGTGCAGATAAATACTAAATGAGAATCTAATCAACTACAGTGTGTTACGTGTGTTTTCTCCATGAAGAGTGTTTCAGTCTATGTACAAAATCTGGACCATAAAGAAGCACGAGTTCAGAGGTAGAACAGTTAACATTTCAAAGGTTATCACAGCAGCGTATAGGAAAAGACATAGGGGGATATACGCTAGATAGGATCACACTGAGCAGTGTACCTAGATTGAAAAAATTCCTGGAGAAGTCCTATTTTCCTACTGCTTTAGTCTGTCTGGCATGCAATAAACCCTTACCAGACTTCAAAATATGTTCCACTTGTCTTCTGAGTATTTAGTTGCTGCATTGGCAGTGAATCAAATCAGTTCCTGGAGGGAGCTTTTCTCCTTTGCTTTTTGAAAGTGAGGTGTGAACACATGAAGAACTACCATTCAGTTAAATTTCAAAGCTTTCATTTTATTTTATAAAATCATGAGGAAAATAAATCAAGAGCTTTGAAGCATATATGCCCAAATATTTGACATTAGAAGAAAGCAATAAAAAAACTTCATATTTAAATTTGTTTTACACAGAAGCCAATATTCAATAATAATTAATGGATCCAACACAAATACAGAAAGACAGAAGAAACAATACAATATAAAATAACGTGATGAATGACAACCCTGAAGTGCTAACAGTGTGTACTGAATCAACTACTGATTGTAAACGTATGGACACTAACTACAGAGGTTTATGGTTCATGTTCAGTCACTCTAGCGTAAAGGACTGTGTTGAAACAGACCAGCGAATGTTTGTGCCAACGGAGGTCTGTCTCGACATTTTTGGACCACCCCACTGCCTGCCACTGCCATAGCAAGGCAGCACGGGTGAGACCGCAAGGCAGGAGGTTCCCCGTTATCCCACTGCGTTGAACAGTTGGACGGCAAGGCTAGAGGTTTCCTGCCTTTTGAGGATCCTGAGGTGGAGCTAGTTCCAAGAACTGTGATCTAACCCCTGCACATGCGCCCAGACCCGGGGTCGGAAAAACAGAGGGGCCTGGAGACCCCTGAAGACCCCCAGAGAGACGCCTGAAGCCCACCAGTGCCCCCTGGTGACGGCACTGGGCATGCGCACCACCTCCGGGTGATGGGCGAGGTTGAGCAAAGCAGTTCTTGGAATATGCTGATTCTTGGAAGGAGCAACGCACCTCAATAAAAAAACCATTACAACCAGCATCAAAAGGAATTCCCCACCTGACGTGAAGTCGATCTGGACTGACGGGACGCTGCAGCTCCGTGGTGGTAGCTATTGCGCCCTTGCTTTCCTTTATTTTCCCCATCTTTCTCTCTCTCTTGCATCTCTGTGAATATTGATGTAACTATTAAACTTCTTTTCTTTACGGCATCTGACCTCGTTTGTGTCTTAATCTTACTCTGGGAATAACAACGAATCTCCCCAGACTGGACCTTTCTGGGTCAGGACATCTAGTAACCTCTAGTGTCACAGCTAGGGGGGGCAGGGAAAAGAGAAATATGACCTGTCAATTTTAAAATAATCCACAGATATTTTTGTCACTATATTTTTTATTTTTTATGTTAATTAGACATTAAACTCTAATATTCTAACGCTCTTATCTATTAGTCAGCATTTTTTTACCTTTAAATTTTTATCAGCCAAACCTCGTATTCTTAGAGATACAGAGCAAGCAAAGTACTGTTGCTTTACAGTCTGTTTTTAAAGAAATAACTTGGAGACTCTAGAATTAAGTAGAAATAGGCAGGCACATAGAACAGAAAGCTTCACCGCCCATGAGTGTGACACAGTACTCCAGGGAAGTGTTCTCTGCATGTGTGATACTAGCTAAAGATTTTATTTTCCATGTTCTCTTTAAATCCATTCTCATGTAATTTTAATAGATGTTTGGTTTGGTTTGTTGTTGGTTTGTTTGCTTGTTTGTTTTAATTTTAATTAATTTCCAGCAGAATTTTCATCTTGATTGGTGGAGCAGTGATAATTCAGGGAATTAAAAAAAAAAAAAATATGGCTTGATCCTATAAAGATTCTAAAATCCGAGACTTTTTTTTTTTTCCCATTGGATATATTACTTTTACTTTTTTCATTTAAGCACACATACCTTGATTATTCTTCCCCCCCCTCTATTTTAATTATTTTATTATTATGAGAACAATACTTCCGATTCAGAAACCATACGAATAAATACTCTGTTTGTTTTCTTGCATTCAACAGTGTATCTTGCTGAACCACAAAATCTAAGAAACACAAAATGGTTGCAGTAGAAAGGACCTCTTGAGATCATTTTGTCTTCCCCCTGTTCATGCTGATTCACCTAGAGCAGGCTGCCTAGGACCCTAAATATGTACACATGACAAAAAATAGTAATTGTTACTGTTCTCTAAAACTTCAAGAGCTTAATCAGGGAGGCAATCCTAGAACAAATAGACTGAATCTATATGAATAGTACAAAGAGTGACCAACAGTGTTCCTTGGAGAGATGATACGGCATGATAATATAGCAATATATGGTGGCTACTCACAACTCAACTGTTGGAAGTTGACCCTAGACTGTTTTCTCTCATGCCCCATCCTGAAGAACTGAACAGGATGAGTACAAAAACATGTTTTGTTTAAGACAAGGTATTAGCTTGTAAGCATGTGGTCTGAGGACAGTAAGTCTCAGTCTGAGGAAGCATGTACATTTCACAGAATCACAGTTTGTTTGAGGTTGGAAGAGACCTCTGGAGGCCACCTGGTCCATGTCCCCTGATCAAGATTTGATTCCCTCTGGGACCTTTACACAATGCAAAGATGACAATAAATTAACTTGTTTTAACCAACACTCTGTCTGTGTTTGTGCCACTCTTTGTTGGGGAACATGAGCAGTTATAAAAAAGATAGCATTCCAACCTCTCCGGAAAATATATCATTTTGGTTTTCACACAGAAGGAGGGCACCATGGTGTGGGAAGGAGGAACCTCTCCATGGATATGATCTGTCCAGCACACCATGGGATAGTCCGTCTGTTGTCCATCTGATGCTGCATAAAAATGGAGGTTCCCAGCATGTGAAGGGATGCAAGATTTACTTGCTGCCTGTATGCCTCTTTTAATTCTATCTTATTAAACTAAACTATTTTTTCATGTCTTTTATTGTTGGGTCTTTCTTATTGAGATCCAGAAAGAACCCTGTTCTCTCTCTCTTTCCCTCCCAAGCCTACCTTCTTCTCACACACCCCTCTTCCTCCCTCTGGTACAAAACACTAGTGTCTGAGTCCTTGTATTTCGGAAGGCCATCTTCACTGGGAGTGACTGAGGCAAAGGTACCTCAGCCTTTCTATGTTCTGTGCCACCAGAGTCCGTCCTTCATGCAGCAGCAGGTCTTACAGGCCATTATTCCATGGCACTCTTCCAAGCAGATCTTTGAGGAGGCCAAAACTGCTCTCCTGAAGACCAGCTTTGTGATCTTCATGGGTTTGAGGTTTTTTGTTTGTTTGTTTGGGTTTTTTTGTTTGTTTATTTGTTTGTTTGGGGGTTTTTGTTTGGTTGGTTGGTTTGGTTTGGTTTGGTTTTTTCACACTCCTTTGTCTAAGGATCTTTACTACAACATCTCATGGTCACTGCTGTCAAGGCTGACTTTGACATTCGCATCCCCAGTGAGTCCCTCCTTGCTGAGTCTGAGATTGACCAAAGTACTGCTTCTGATTGGTTCCTCTACCACATGAATCAGGAAGTTTTCATTGGTGCTCTCCAGGAATCTCCTGGATTATTTATGCCCTGCTGTATTAATGATGGGGTTTTCAGTCCCATTAAGACCAAGGTCTGTAAACATAGGGTTACTTCTAACTGCCCCTAGAAGGTCTTATCCACTTGTTTTTCACGATCAGGAGACCTATAGCAGAAATCCACCACAATATCCCCCATACTGGTCTGCTTTTTACCCTTTATCTAGAAGCTCTCATCATTGATCTCTAGACAGTTATTCTTCATTCCAGTTATTCTCTCGCATAAAGGACATCTCACCTACTCATCTTCCTGGCCTATCTTTCCTAAAGAGCACTGAAATATAAAGGATGTTCATTATTCTGTTTTCTGCCACGAGGTTAACCCTCTGTTGCACAAGTGCTTTCCAGCAGGAAATCTGTGATTACTATACGGATCCCAAGAGCACTAGCTGCTAGATCAGATCATATCCTTGATGTGTGTCTTGCTTGAAGTAGTATTATATCTGATGTAAATATTATTGATTTTCTTTGATAACACAATAACCTTTAGAAGTGTGAATCCATCAACATTCAGCCACCATTGTATTTGATTCATAGCTACTATAGCACTGTAAAATAAATTATAGTATTCATATTATTGCACATCCTCTCTTTTACTCTGTATGGTACTGTAACTGCTACAAATTCACCATCAATATTACCTTCAGGACCAAACTCCTCCATTTTACTTTGGTTAAGCAACAGGTTTCAGGGAAAAGAGAAAGGAAATATACAATATATAAGCATTATTAAAAAAAAAAAAAAAATCTTCTGAGGCATGCCAATCACCCAAACGTTGACTTTCTGCTCTTTTCAAGTTTGTATTGTTATATTCATATTCAATCTCTTTGACACTACTAGTTCTGTGGAGAAAAAAATAAAAAGGCAAACAAACATTTATTTATTTGTCTTCATTTATATAAAGAGAAATTATGTAGTGGGCAAGATATTTTTCAGAACTGCTTAAGTTCTTGTAGTCTTCTGTAGAATTTCTATAACATCAGATTATTTTAATTTAAAACAATTACACAGGAGTTGCATGGATCTTTCCATAATAATAAATTATTAAAAGCATTATCAATAAATTAACACACTGACAAATATTTTAGATGTAGTTATTAAAGAGAAGCTGAATTCTGATAAGCTTCAGGGTCCAAGGGTCTAAGTAAGTTTCTAATCTTAGAATTGGTGACTAAGAGTATTTACTCCCACTTTGTATGCTTCTATAGGTTTTTTTTTTTTTTACTTGTACTGGTTTACAGCTGGCACAGAGTTGTTTTTCTTCATAGTGGCGTATGTGGTAGTATGGATTCGTGATGAAAACAGTATTGATAACCCACCAATATTGTAGGTGTTGCTGAAGAGTGTATACACTGTGTTAAGGCCATTTCTGCTTCTCACGTTGCCCCATCAGTGAGTAGGCTGGAGGTGAGCAAGATGCTGGGAGGGGACACAGGCAGGAAAGCTGACCCCAACTGACCAAAGAGGTATTTCAATACATATGATGTCACACTCAGCATATAAAGCTGAGGGAAGAAAAAAGAAGGAGAAGACATTTGGAGTGAAGGTATTTGTCCTCCCAAGTAAGCATTATGTGTGATGACCCTGCTTTCCTGGATATGGC
>NW_010240340.1:0-3467 GCF_000690775.1 Eurypyga helias | reverse complement strand
TATTTAAGAGATTAATGGAAAAGAGAATTTGTTCTGCCTCCCCCATGGTATATTTTTAGCAAGAGCATATATGTCAAGAAGCAGAATAATCTTCTTCTATATAGAAATATCATAAATCTAAGACTATTTTTCTAATATGACTTATCATAATGCTATTTCATCAGAAAAGAGACTTGTTTTTAATTTAGCAACCTACCACTTTAGTAACACTTGAGAAAAAGGAGTTCAGAGTAATTTTTCTTTAAATGTAAAAAATGTCAAATGATACTTAACACTTATTTTGATGGTAAAAGAATCAAGCCGAAGAAGGCACTGTTTAGCATGATTTAAGGTGTTTTGACCAAGCATAATGGCATGAGTAAGCAAAGGAAAAATGAATGTTAACATTAAAAGATGGAAGACTGTTCTCCCTTTAAAACAAACATTCCAAACTGCTGATATAATATTCTGGGCATATCAACATGCCCATACAGGATACAATTTCACCAAGGCTGAGCAGAAATACACACAATACAAAAAATTAACATAATCAACATAATCATTCCTGTTTTATAACTATCCCTTTTTGTAAGGAAAATAATTGGACAAGTATACAATGTAGAAATCTTCAGCTTGTTTTTCTTTGTTTATTTTTTAAACCCAATGCAAAAAGAAGGTATGAGATGTAGGAACAGTTTGGATCAGGAAGAATATTAGTTACAGGAATTGCAAGCATTGTAAAGGCCAGAAGTTAGTTAGGAACAGTAAACATGAATGTACAAAAAACCCATCAAATTTGACCACCTTAAGCCCTTTTATGATGACAGTTGTGGTGTAGTCTGCATTCCTTGTGGTTTTACTTTCAAGATTTGGCTGGTTAAAGCAATGGCTTAACTAATTTAGTCCTTGTCACAGTTGTGCTTTAAATATAAAGTTGATCTAGTTGAATGAAAGGGACCTTTGAAGATCCTAAATTCTATGATTCTGTGACTATTAATAATGATTTATTTTGATGGCTAACATTGAGATTACATGTATAATTAATAATATATAATTTTTAGTTAGATAATGCCTTCTGGTTCAGCTTTCTACAAATTGTTTAAGTACTACTGTAACACAGGGACTGAACTGGTTTATTATTATTTTATTTTTATCTTCAATAACTTAATAGTGCCTGCAAACAGATTAATGTCTGGAATCTGGTGAAATTATTTATTTTATTATTAATTTTAGCCTAATTTCATTCAATTCTACAGAAAAAAAAAAAATAGTGGTTTTGTCATCCTCAAAATAATCCTTACTTTTTTTTTTTTTTTTAACATGTTGGAGTCCCTGAATTTTAAGTGTTCTTAAATATTGTAAATTTTGCTTCCTAGCCAATAGCATTGTGCCTCTTTTAGTGAGTATTTTGGTATGAAAAGCTATTACATCATGATTCTCCACTAGTATTCTATCAGAATGAACTTGTACTGTTCATAGTGGTTGGTATTATAACATGCTTTGCCTCTTGACAGATTCATTGATTCATTTTATTTTCCCAGCCTGTTCTCAAATTGTCAGTATTGTTTCTTAATCTAGTTCATATGGACACTGAAAGTCCCTGTGGTTTAGCTTACACACAGCTATGTGCAGCCAGCCACATAGGAATCCAAGGAGAATTATCTGCTCAGAGCTGTAAATCCTCAAATGTAACCTGGTATAATGGAGACATTGAAACAAATTTTATCTACTTTATTGCTTTATAGACAATGACACTAAAGTTCCTTTTGCCTTTCCATATCTAAAACAGTGCCCCCGCATATAAGAAAGAGGATTTAATAATGTGTTTTCATCACAAGCCATCAATTCAAATCACCCATTAATTTTGATGAGAAAAAATAAAACTCTCTACATTAAGATATACAATATATGTGGATATTCTGGATGTGGCTGTGTCCACTTTAGCAAGGAAAACAATGACATAGGTGGGGACCTGTAGCGTAAAAGTTTATAAGGATCTGACATCTATGGTGCATACGTTTTGGAGAGACTTTACTTAGGATTATGTGATATAGCCCCAATGAAAGCTCTTGAGACAAGTCTTTCAGATTATTCTCATCTAAAAGAAATTAATTTTATTTTCACCCAACTTAAATTGCTTTTTTAAAACTAAATTTATGTTAAAAAACCCCAAAAGATTAAAAAAAAATAAAATGTTATGTCATAAATTGATCTCAAATTGTTTAAAGCCAAGTTTAGAACTAACAACATAGAGTATCAACATTAAAAAATCAAATACCTTCCACTGAAAGCTTCTCACTGAAACTAATTCTCTGTTTATACCAAATGGAAAGATATGTGAAAATATCTAAATCAGAGGTCAGAGGACGTGTCAAGAAAATAAGTTAAATTAATTAATATTCTTTTTAAGGTTTGTTTAAATGTGCATTTAATGCATGTATGATAACACTTGGCTCTGGCTGAATATTTGACTGCTGCATCCATAAGAAATAATATGTAAAGCACTATAGTTGAGCTTAACTTGGTATTTATTAGTAACCTATGTTGGGGCTTTTAGGTTTTAGTTTTTTTTCTGAGTTTGAGTCCTACTATGAATGTTAAAAATACTAGAAGGGAAAGATGGGGCATCATCTGAAGAAATGGACTTACGAAAGGGTAAACTCATCAGTGTTATGACAACCTTGTTGCACCGCATGTTTTAGTCTGTTATGGTGGAAGAATCTGAAGTAGAAAGTATATTTGGAAAATGAGCAATTTTGGACAGATAACATTTTTGCATCTTGCATCCCTATTAATATGTCTTTTAAGTTAATATTGTCAATGTAATTCCTTGAACAGCAGGACAAATATTTGACCCTGGCTCATGGTCTATCAAAAAGAATGCATGTTTCTCAGAAAGAGAAACAGAAGAAAAATAGACTAAATTTCATCCCTATGAAGTTAAGATACAGCTAAAGTAATACGTACTCCTCCATCAAGTTTTCTTTGTCCTTGCCAGAAGAACAATCCCAAATACTCAGACTGTATTATGTCATATATTTTCACCGAATATTTAACAAGTATCTCTACTGCACCACATTTCTCAAACATATAATCATCAATACTTATAACAAAATATTTAAATTAATAAATCCAAGAAAATACAATATTAAATATATTGCTATGCATAGTAAAACCCTACTTGTACTCTGATTTTAAGAAATAGTTGAAAAATATTACACATGGTCAATTATTTTCTTAGTGAACAACCTTCTTGGTTATTCTGTTGCAATTTTAGATTTAGGTAAATAAGAAAAATTTACATTTGCCCTGACCTCATGCCAGAGTGACCCAAATCAAAGAAGGATGAGTAGGGTGTTTTTGCCTCATCCCAAACACAATCAACAGTAATGTGACAGTGTTCACCCAGAGACCAGTTCCCATGAACACAGCAGTGTAGCTACTCAGAAGTGAAGATCTGACCATAATGAATTGTCGTGGTTTAACTC
>NW_010240339.1:0-5756 GCF_000690775.1 Eurypyga helias | reverse complement strand
AGGTATTGTATCCAGGTGACAAGGAACCAACTTCAAATTTAACCTGCCACAAATCACTGAAACAATTTCCCTGTGTTTCTTCTGAGAGGATCCACAATTTTCTGAAACCTGATCCTCATCTCTGGCTTACCTTTCCCTTTTCTTTTTCAGCATTTATTATTGATAAGTCTGCCCACCTAAATGTGTCTAAACTGATTTTTCATTCTAAATTCAACTAAAAATAGGTGAAAAAAAAAGCTAACATAAATTCTCCATAATTACTGATGAATGTTGCATATGATGAATTACAAATATATTACTTTTTTGTCTTAGCTAATCTTTTTGTCTTCCCCAAAATTACCTTTTTTTACCTCTTTTAAAGTAACACTTAAGTCGATCAACTAATGTTGATGGTGACTTAAGGACTGATTTTTTTTTGGTCTTTAGTTGCTGACAAGGCTGCCTACCTGATGGGTCTGAACTCAGCTGACCTACTTAAGGCCCTCTGCTACCCCCGAGTCAAAGTTGGGAATGAATATGTGACCAAAGGTCAAACCGTGCAGCAGGTAACAAAAATTCCTGTTTTGTTGACAAATCCTCTGGACTTCCTTTTTGCCTTACATGTAAACTACAAGCCTTCTGGTTTTCGGTGTTTTTTTTTTTTTTTTTTAATTTTAGGTATACAATTCAGTAGGTGCCTTAGCAAAGGCTGTTTTTGAGAAGATGTTCTTGTGGATGGTTATTCGCATCAACCAACAGCTGGATACCAAACAACCCAGACAGTACTTCATTGGTGTCCTGGACATTGCTGGTTTTGAGATCTTTGATGTAAGAACAGTATTTTATTACCATGGGTTTAGAAGTAACTCTATTGTGTGCCGAAGTACTTAATAAGGAATTGTGCCAATATTTTTTTCCAGAAATGGTTTGATCATTTCAGAATACACCTAAAGCATCATGATTTCCACAAGGTTTTAATTTGGAATAGATTTTTATGTTGCTGCTATGCCAATGGAAATACATAAATGCATTTTTTTGACTGATTATAAACAGTAGACTACCATGGCATTTGGTTCCTAATGCACAGACACCAGGTCCATAGACACATTTTTTGTTTAGAAGTCTTGTGATGTGCTTTAAATTAACATTCAGAAATGCAAGGTAAACTGATGTGCTGGGGACTCTAATGTAACTGAATTAGCTCAGTCCAGTAGATATCAAAACTGACAAGTCTGACATATTAAAGTGGCCTAAGACTCTTGAGGTCCTAAATGTATTAATAAAGTCTAGTTTGACAAAATAGAAACACTGACAGAAGTTCCAAATTCCTGGTTGAGCAAAGAAGGAACACTCACAGATTCTCCTGCAATTTCATACAAAAAGCCAGCATTGTTCTATATTCTTAGTTTTCTAAATTTATATTAATATTAATCTCTATTTGTAATGGTGCAGTTCAACAGCCTGGAGCAGCTGTGCATCAACTTCACCAATGAGAAACTGCAACAGTTCTTCAACCACCACATGTTTGTGCTGGAGCAGGAGGAGTACAAGAAGGAGGGAATTGAATGGGAGTTTATTGACTTTGGGATGGACCTGGCTGCCTGCATTGAGCTCATTGAGAAGGTATTAATGTAATTCACAATGTCTAGAAATGCAATGATTTTTGATATATTTGTAAATGTAGCTTGAAAGGGTAAATATGATATTGTAAATACATAAGTTTTTGTTTGTTTGTTTGTTTGTTTTTTCAATTTACTCTGCTGAGCAGAAGAGCAATCCCTGGGAATGTTAATATTGTTCCACTCAGGAAGCTATTTCTTCATCTGTGATTCTTTTTGTCTGTTCACCTCTTCTTCCTTCTTTCCTTCCAGCCCATGGGCATCTTCTCCATCCTGGAAGAGGAGTGCATGTTTCCCAAGGCAACAGACACCTCTTTCAAGAACAAGCTCTATGCCCAGCATCTGGGCAAGTCCAACAACTTCCAGAAGCCCAAGCCTGCCAAAGGCAAGGCTGAGGCCCACTTCTCCCTGGTGCACTATGCTGGTACAGTGGATTACAATATTTCTGGCTGGCTTGACAAGAACAAGGATCCCTTGAATGAAACTGTTGTCGGGTTGTACCAGAAATCATCAATGAAGACACTGGCCTTACTCTTTGCCTCTGCTGGAGGAGAGGCAGGTCAGTTCTGTGAAATTCATATTTTCATTTTTATTTAATAACTCTATCAGAGCCATGAATATCACCTAGAGGGTTCTAAAGAAATTGCATGTTGTGCTGAGTCTCCCATGTTTATTAGTAAGGGAAAAGATCAAATGTATTTCAGTTCTCCCATTCAGTCATGTTAATGCTTTGGATTACCTTCGGTCCTTAGTTCCTTTAGGTTGTGTGTTTCCCACTGTATCCTAGGTTCCTTTCTTAGCATGACTGCAACACGAACAAACTTCTTGCAGTCTCATTAAGAAAAAAATTACAGATCAAAATTGTAAAACTATCTTTTTTTTTATGTTCTCCAGAGGCTGGTGGTGGTGGCAAGAAGGGAGGCAAGAAGAAGGGTTCTTCTTTCCAGACTGTATCAGCTCTTTTCAGGGTAAGCACAGAAGTAATTTTACTTTGTTGTTGTTGTTGAAGATTGTGAAACTATTAACATTTTTCTACATCATGAACATCTCTTCTGCTATTCAAAAAAGAGCTGGCTGTAAGACAGCTGAGGCCAGCTGAGGAAGATACATTTTGATCTAGTCTCTCTTCAAATGCTGGAAAAAGTATTTAGGTCAGGCTACAGTTTCATTTACTCCTGAGTACACTGGTTTGTAGGATCAAGCTCTTCTCCGTCTTCCACTGCCTTGGGAGGACAATGGTGGATCTGGCTACCTGCCTCAGGAAACCTCATGTATGGGTTGGCATGTACAAACATACGTGCATTTGCACATGTAATACATAACACATAATTCATAACACATATTATTTGCACATGATTATACATATGAAGACAAGGCAATTGGGAAATGCCGAGGCCAGTAACATTTCCACCAATGGAGAAAGATTGAGACAGATGGAAACACTCTTGTTTCGGCATCTGTAGCATCTAGCTACTGAAGGTATACCTTCTCTAGATACTAGAAAACTCAAATTAGGATGGCCATAGGTGGAAGTAATAAATCCATTATTGGTTTCCAAAATTTTTCTCATGTCAGATAGTATCACTTCAGAGGCATCATTTGTTAATAAAAAATCTTTGCTTATGAACACACAGGAGAACCTAAACAAGCTGATGACCAATCTACGAAGCACTCACCCCCATTTTGTGCGCTGTATCATCCCCAATGAAACAAAAACACCTGGTAAGAACCTCAAATTAAATGAAATCATAGTGTGAGGAAACCATTATTCTCTATGCTTTATCATGAAGTATCTAATAACTGTCTTATTTGCTTAGGTGCCATGGAGCATGAACTGGTACTACACCAGCTGCGCTGTAACGGAGTGCTGGAAGGGATCAGAATTTGCAGGAAGGGATTCCCTAGCAGAATCCTCTACGCAGACTTCAAACAGAGGTCAGCCTCCTTTCTGCTCTCCATGCTCCCTTTACTGCATGAGCTGTACATCTTAACTATTTTAACATCTGTGGTTATTTTTCAATGCCAAGTCTATTGGATTATAACTGAAAGAAGGGCAGAATGCTGGAATGTATAACCAAAGGCAACTTGTATGGCTAGAAAAAGAGAAATTGTTGAAAATGAAGTGATAAGTGTCCTCATTCATTGCTGTTCATCACATCACTGAACTTTGACAGTGTCTCTGAATATGGAAGCACAAACCAGTGATAACAAGATGAAAAAATGCAAACTGGGATGTGGCTTCAGTGTGTTCTCAGACAAAAACTGTGAAATCAGATAGAGGGCTTTGACCATTGTATCAGCTGAAAGTTTCAGGGGAAGATGCTTTCTTCCTATACACATAGTGACAATATTCCTCTCTAGCAGTATTCTACAGCATAGTTTAGGTAAAAATGACCAGTCACTGCAAGACTGTAAAAGATTCCTTAATTTTTAATCAGATTATGACTTCATTATAACACTAGCTCTAAACAAGGGATGAAATTCCAACTTCCTCAGACTCATTCTGCTGCAAAGACTAGTTAATTTCAATAAACAGTATAACCTTATGACTTGAGATTGTCTTCATTCATATTGCCTCTCATTCCACAGATACAAGGTGCTCAATGCCAGTGCTATCCCAGAGGGACAGTTCATTGATAGCAAGAAGGCTTCCGAGAAGCTTCTTGGGTCAATCGATGTGGACCACACCCAGTACAAATTTGGCCACACCAAGGTACAAACCCTCCTTGACGCACTCACCGTGTGCCTGTGCTTTTTTCTACGTGATAATGATGTGTGGCAACCTTCCCTTTCTCAAGGTATTCTTCAAAGCTGGGCTGCTGGGACTGCTGGAGGAGATGAGGGATGAGAAGCTGGCACAGCTCATCACTCGCACGCAGGCCAGGTGCAGGGGCTTCTTGATGAGAGTGGAGTACCGGAGAATGGTGGAGAGGAGGTAGACTTCATCTTCGGTTAGAGTCATTGTACTGGGGCAAAGTGTTGACACTCATGGTGAAAATATTAAATGTACATTTTCATTATGCCTCAGGGAGTCCATCTTCTGCATCCAGTACAACGTTCGGTCCTTCATGAATGTGAAACACTGGCCCTGGATGAAGCTGTTTTTCAAGATCAAGCCCTTGCTGAAGAGTGCAGAATCTGAGAAGGAGATGGCCAACATGAAAGGGGAGTTTGAGAAAACCAAGGAAGAGCTTGCAAAGTCTGAGGCAAAAAGGAAGGAGTTGGAGGAGAAAATGGTTTCTTTGCTGCAGGAGAAAAATGATTTGCAACTCCAAGTGCAGGCTGTGAGTATCACCATATATTTCTTCCAGGGGCAACTAAGTAAGGTCTGAATTCTCCCTCATAGCAGGGATCTCTTACGCTGCACACAAAATTGCCTTAGAATATATTTTCATCTGAATCACTAACGATAAAATTCAGATACTCATTTTCAACATTGTAATATGAGGTTCTAATTTGGGCATGTCTTTTTTAGTCTCTATGCCTACAGGTACGTTTCTCCATGCAAGCTCACAACATAAGGTCCAACTTTTGCCACTAGACATTTAGTACATGCAGTTGACAGAGTCTGGAGAGCAATTCATTTTACTTAATCTGATTTTAATCAGTTACCTAAATAAAAGACACTTATGTCATTTATGATACATGGTACCTGTCCTGCAGCTATATTCCAAGAAGACACAAATGCACTCCACATTCTGTCAGGCCTATGTGTGTCTACAATATGCTTTGGAAGAGCAAAAGATTTGGCAACATTTAAACAATGCTCTTGTGTCTTTAAGTGTCTACTTCATAACTTCAAAATAAAATCAGGGTCAAATGGAAACCACCAAGTGCATCTAGAATCTGTAGCAATTTATCTGGAACAAAGAAGATGAATTATAAGTCAGTCTTGCTAAGAAAATCCTTTACAGAGATAAACCAGAAAGATCTGTGCATAATTAAATTCAGTTATTAACTTTCAGGAAAAGTAATCAATATCCTAAGGTAAAAAAGTACTTTGGAATATTTAGAGGTATGATCTATAATACAGCAAAAGACAATACTTGATAAGACTAAAAAAAAATAATACATTGGTAAAATTTGGCTTTTGGTAAAATTTGAGATTAGCAATAAAACCTATGTTTCTCTAACAGGAAGCTGATGCTTTAGCTGATG
>NW_010240338.1:0-827 GCF_000690775.1 Eurypyga helias | reverse complement strand
TCCACCAACACTGTAACCCCATTGTGGGAGGCCACCAAATTTGTCAGGCATGAGCTGCCCTTGGTGAAGCCATGTTGGCTGTCACCAGTCACCTCCTTGTTTTCTGTGTGCCTCAGCACAGTTCCCAGAGTGATCTGCTCCATGATCTTTCCAGGCACAGAGGTGAGTCTGACTGGCCTGTAGTTCACTGGGTTCTCCTTATTTTCTCTTTTGAGAAGGGGGGTTATGTTACACATTTTCCAGTCAGTGGGAGCTTCACTGGACTGCCATGGCTACTCAGATATGATGGATAGTGGCTTGGCAACTTCATCCACCAGTTCCTTCAGGACTTGTGAGTGCATGTCATCAGGTCCCATGGACTTGTGCACCTTTAAGTTCCTAAGATGGTATTGAACCTGATCCTCTCCTGCAGTGGGTGGTTCTTCATTGTCCTAGGCCCTGCCTTTGTCTGCTGTGACTTGGGCCGTGTGGTTTGACTAACTTGCCATTGAAGACTGAGGCAAAAAAGTCATTGAGTACCTCAGCCTGGTTAACCAGGTTTCCTTCCACAGAGGGCCCACATTTTCCCTGATCTTCTTTTATCCTCTGTGTACCTACAGAAGCCCTTCATGTTGCCTTTGATGTCCATGGCCACCTTTAATTCTACCAGAGCTTTAGCATTCCTAGCCTGATTCCTGGCTTCTCAGAAAATTTTTGTATTCCTTCCAGGCTACCTGTCTCCCTCTGCAGGCTTCCTTTTTGCACTTCAGTTTGTCCAGGAGCTGCTTGTTCATCCACACAGGCTTCCTGGCATTTTCACTCGACTTCCACTTCATTGGGATGCATCA
>NW_010240337.1:10820-17365 GCF_000690775.1 Eurypyga helias | reverse complement strand
ATATGTAAATGTATGAATATATTTTATTCTTCTTTTTGTTTCAAGTTCTCTGCAAGATTGCTGTTTGTCTTCTTTCCCTTCTGTACAAATGCTCTCTTTATATTTATGGAGGGGATTTTTAACTTATTTTGTTTAAAGCATCGTCATTGTGCACTGTCCAGACCAATGTATGTGACACTGTGTCCACAGCGTGAGGTAGGAATGAAAGAAACGGTTACAGCTTATTCCATGGCAATTTCAGAAAGCACTGGGCATTCCCAAATGCACTTCACACCTTTTAGCAGAATCCTCTTTGCAATCAGTTGGAGATTTCTCCTGAGCTTGGGTTGGTTTGGAGAGCAGGATGTGAGGGCTGGCAAATGTGGCTGAGGTGAGTTTTGGTCTCCCTGCCATTAAGAGAAGCTTTGCCATTTCATCAACGGGAGCAGCAGCACTTTATTGTAAAATACGAGCTGTGCTGCTATTTTAACATCGCTTTTTTGTGGTACCTTCTGGTTGTTGAGAGCTGTCATGGGTTAACATCTTGTCCACAACTGGTCTTGGCTCCCCTTGTGTTAAAAATCTAACCCACCTCGTTACAGTAGCTGTATTAACATCCAGCCTGTGTTTCCCCAGCAAGTCCCGCAGGAATTTATTTAAAAGCTGAGAGGTTCGTGTGTTTCTGTTTAGGGGCCACCAGGACCACCGGGACCCCAAGGGCTGCAAGGGCCAAAGGTGATGTGCCTTATTTTACCCGCTGTATCTTAAGGGTGGAGGTATTTTCTGGGGGTTTTTTAACTGATGTGTGCACACTGGTGCACGGGACAATATTGTACAGCGTATTTAACTGTAATTTTACCCAATATGGCATGTTTCAGACTTGGCGTGCTAGCCTGCAGCATTCCAGAAGGGGTGCTTTGTTTAGTTGCCATGCACAGGTGCTCAGCTGAGAACCAGCAGCATCACTTAGTACTGAAACAGGGCAGAAGCATTCTTCCTGTGGATCTGCGTTGAGGCTGTTCCCCAGGACTGGTGCAAACTGCACAACCCATAGTGACTCCTAAGCATCACTTCTGGGTGGGAATGAGACAGGCAAAACCGCCTGCACAGCACCCCTGGCCACAGCATGCGTGCATGTGAGTGCAGCGTTACACTACAGTGGTGCCCACCCAAAGAAGTACAGTGTTTTCTAATCTCAGTACAAATTAAAACGTGCACATGTGGGCAGGAGCCTGGCTATGAGCTCAAGCCTGCTGATCCCACCTGGCTGGTGCTGTGCACAGGACCAGAGCTGTTAGGGGGCAGCCCACACAGAGACAATGAATACCATATGCTGCACTGTTCTATAAATTATAAATTTGCCTATACTTTACAAAAAAAACCCATGTTGTGGCTAGCGAACCCTCCCTAAATTGGTTTTAAATTAGTTAATTCTCTTATTTCTTAAATACCAGATATATTGCATCTTCTGTCAGTGATTCTAAGCTTCTCTAAGGGTTAGATACATGTTTCTTCAATAACAATTTCAATTTTAGGCTTCATCCATGGTGTCATATGGAAATGCATCACATAATTCATGTTAATTTTTTTGAGAAATGGTGAAAAACTGGGTTCGTTCTTCTACCTGAAGATTGATAATGGAATACACAGCTAAGTGTGCAGAAATGGCTTTCTGCATTAGGACTTAGCCAGCATTTCTGCAGCCTGGAGTATTTTGTAAAACGCAGAGGAGCTGGAGTATGGAAGAGGCTGTGTACCTTCATACGGGAGAGTTTTCTCATTCAAAATTAATGACATAGAGCAGATTTCAACCTTACAGCAGGGTTGTCTCCAATGTCGTCGTCTCTACCCATCAGTGTAAATTGCTCTCTTGGAGAAGGCGATTCAGGAACTGGTCACAGGGCAATGTTGTGAATGTGAAAACTCCTTCACTGAGGGATTTATATTAGCCAGGGAAAGAAAACATGAAGTCTCTGTCAACTGTACATGTATCAAGAGCCGTGATTCCATGTTTATTACAGTAACTGACAAATTTTCCATTGGACTGGGGTCTTTTCACCAGGCTTCCGGGTTTTCTTCTTTTTTTCTTTCTTCTTATGCACTTGCCTGGCCTATATACAACACAAATTTGTGTACTGGCCTAATTAGCAGGGATATTTATCCAACGTGTTGCATAAAGTTATTGTGTAGATGCTGCTCCTTTTAACAGAATATTGTCTGGTTTTGTTGTTAATTACAGCAATTTACTAGACTCAGACATTACTAATCAGCTTAAATAATTTAACACTGCCTCTATTGTCTGAGACCACTGGGATAATCCAATTCCATTTTATCTTTTGCAGGGTGAACCAGGATCCCCAGGAACTCCAGGAGTTGATGGGGAGCAGGTAGGATACGTGTAAATCCTGTAGTGCAAATTGTGTGAGCAACCATAGGTTATTGCAGGATATTAGCTCTGTGATCCCAATCTGTATCTTAAATTTCATAATCTAAATCATAATACAATGATAGTAATTAATAAAGATTATTATTGTGTTGCTGCACACTCTGAGGTCCAATAATGGCTGCATTTCTACATATCAATAACGAAGGCCAAACCATAGAATGACTTATTCTGCTGACTAGAATCACTGGATCACAAAATTATTTGGGTTGGAAGGGACCTTAAAGCCCCCCCAGTCCCACCCGCTGCCATGAGCAGGGACACCTTCCATAGCCCAGGTTGCTCCCAGCCTCATCCAGCCTGGCCTTGGACACTCCCAGGGATGGGGCATCCACAGCTTCTCTGGGCAACCTGTCCCAGTGCTCCCACCCGCTGCGGGAAGAATTCCTTCCTGATGTCCAATCTCAATCTCCCTCTTTCTGTTTAAACCTGTTACCCCTTGTCCTGTCACTATTTTTTTTTTTTTTCACATGACTTGCTGAATAAGTACATATTTTAGGGTCCTAAAGGCTCAAAAGGAGATACAGGTGATCCTGGAACACCGGGAGAAAAGGGAGGAATTGGACTGCCTGGACTGCCAGTGAGTATGAAAAATGAATTAATTTTAGCGAAAATACTTGTATTTTTTCTCTGTTCCACTATCGGGAATTTTCAACAGTGCTGATAAATTGCAAATGGGACAGAAGGCACTGGGGAGGAAAATTCTGAGATTGTTTTGCAGCTCATCTAGGAGGAGGTGTGAGGTTGTGAGAACTTTTCATTCCACTTATGGTCAAACACAATATTGCTTGGGGAAGCGAGAGATCGGTTGGCATGCTGATCAGATTTGTACCTCTCTTGTAATGCGTGGCACAGCTTGGGCAAGTGTAGCTTGTAAGAGAAAAGAGCTATGTTTTGAACACTTGTCGGGAGTTTCAGATTACTTAGATTGAGAAGGGAAAATAAAATGCAACAATATTTATGGGATGCATCCTCTTTATTCCTACATACGAATATATATACGAATGAAATTTCTTGGTAAAAATAGAAATTATTCCAAAAACCTCTCTGTTGTACAGTATATCATGAAAGGCATGCCAGCTTAAGGACTTGTCATAAATACCATGCTGCAGTTGAAAGCTGGCAATATAAAAGCATAGTATACATTTGTCAACCGTTATTAATCAAGTAACACCAAAATTTCAAAACAAGAGGAGTTTCATTATATTTAGGCTGCATTACTCTCTTCAAAAATTTATAATCGTTTGCAAATAAATGTTATAATTTACTGTTTGAATGCTGGTAAGATTAAAGCCATTTATAAATGCTGTTTTGCAATGATTTTGTAGGGAGCCAATGGTATGAAAGGCGAAAAAGGAGATGTTGGTTTACCTGGTGCCCAGGGTCCTTCAGTAAGTCTCCGCGTGGTGGTGTGGTGAACGCGGTTCCCCAGCGACGGTTTTGCACTGTGAACAACACGTCGTATTCATGACTGATCTTTCCTGGCATCCTTCGTGGTTCCTACGCTTGAATTTTCCAAATATTTTTCTTCGTCCTTTTGAGAATGAACGGGCTTCAGGTCATAGTGCTAAGTGCTGTTCCTTTAGAAAATCTGAAGGTATAATCCTGTTCTGCCCTGTTCTCTCACTCTGAACAGACCTGCTCACTTCAGTGAAGGCCGCCTGGCTCTGTAACGTATCGCAAGAGAAATGCTTTGAAAATAGAGAGAAAAAAATACCTCTCAACACCTTGTATTCTGGAGAACTCAGAAAGTCCAGTGAGAACCAGACTAGTCTGACTACAGCAACATCAGGAATAGTGACATATCACCCAGAATAGTTTTATGGGACCAGAAATTCTCTTATTTTTCAGAACATTGTAAAAGCATTAAAAAAAAGCAAAAACCCCAACCCAAACATAAAAATAAAAACCTCCACACACAGTAAGTTATGGTATGGGTGAATAACATCATGGGAGCACAGTAAATTAGGAAATCTCAGAGCAGAAGTGAACCACCCTACGGTGTCAGTATTTGGATGTATAAATACTGGGTATTTGGATCCACAGCCCTGAGGAGTCAAAGGTGTTACCCCCTGCCATCGGAAGACACAGTAGGCACCCTTTACCTCAGAGTCTCTTTCTAGGAAATGAGAATTAATTAGTTACCTATTAATTCGCTACCTCATTCACCTGTTCTGCTCGTTCTCACTTGAAACAAGGCTTTCGGTTTCCACGAGATTTCACAGACGGTGGAATCTGACTTAGGTTTCCAAGGCCATGTTGTTGCCACTCTTGCCATCACCAACAGCCGGTGTGGAAGGGTTGAGCGTAAGCCTGCAACCTGATTTCACATCCCTGCTGCCACCTTGCAGGTTACGATAACAGCCCTTTGGGATTAAACCCAGGAAGAGAGGTGATATTAAACTATGAATATCATCGGGAAATCCTCTTCCTTTGGGATTAAACCCAGGAAGAGAGATGATATTAAATTGTAAATGTCATCAGGAAATTCTCTTTCATGGGTTTGCTCGGAACACGAAAACCAGCATGGAGTAGGCATGCAGTAAACGCTGCGCAGCCTGATTACCTATGGTAATGACTTCTGGGAATTCTTGGTACAAGTGGGCTAAATGAAGGAAAAGGAGAGACTAAGGGCAATTTTGAAAATACGCCAAATCCTAGCTTGAAATTACTCTCTTTTCCATTCATCAGTATTGGGGAGGAATAAAATCACACATCATCTTCTTTTTTCTGTGGATTATGTAGTGCAGAGACAACTATGGAACACATACCACAAAATATTAAAAATTCAAGCCTCCCTGCTCAGTACTGTTTGTTTTAGAAGGATTATTTTTTTTCTCCATAGTGTCTTAAATTGCGTTTTAGACCCTAGGAGTAAGAACCAGGAGGCAGGCATGCTGCCATATGGCACAGGCAAACCTACACTTCAGGCACCCTGTCTTTCGAATCAAAATAATTCCCATTCCTAAACCCCTTTCTAGATACGCAGTCGATGTGCACCGTTGCACGGCTGTGTTTGGAAGTGCTTGCCAGCAGAAGAGTCAGTCTGGCTGTTGGTATTTGTGAGGAAGTTCTTTACTCTGCACGGTTTTAATGCCTTTTTTTTTTTTTATCTGTAGATGATAGGACCACCTGGACCGCCCGGGCCACATGGTCCTCCAGGCCCTATGGTAAGCTTGGGAGGAAGAGTGGGGCTAGAACGTGCTTAAGCCCTCTTCCCATTTTAATAGAAGTGCTGTGAGAGTGTGTGACCATTAAAGAGGGACCTAATTTAGAACCTTTGCTGCACATCCTAAAATTCATAGGAGGGAGAGAAACGGGCACCTGCCGGTTAGCGTTGAGATGCCAGTAGTCTGGGTCATTCTCTGAGGGCAAAAATACAGGTGCAGCTTGCACCCCTATAAAGCAACAGACTCTTAAAAAAATTGTGGCATGGTTTTTCTTTTAAATGAAAAACGGTATCTTTATTTTCAGGGACCTCACGGACTGCCTGGCCCAAAGGTAAATCAACGTCTGTCTTGAACAGTCGCGTTCTCGATGTCTGCGAAGTGTCACGCTTTGTTCTTTAATGCATGCGGCTGCATTTTGTCTTCTGTCTCGTTTAATGAATGTACCTGATATTCTTAAACCTTAAAGCAGATTTTAATCTTAACAGATAGCTTAAAATCTTTTTGAATTTTCTGGGATTGTTTCTGGTTACTGTTTCTCCTGAGCCTTGGCTGAACCCAATTTTTGTGTTAATATTTGTGATGTGACACTACTTTATTTCCTGTTTCTGGGCAAGTTACCATTGCACTTGCAGTTGGAATTACTTTTGAACACAGAAGCGTGTTACACGCTCAGGAAATGGAGTCAGATAACCTCTTCTCCATTTATGCTCTCTGGCATCTCCTACTTCTTCCAGTACGAATGGCCTTTCACCTTCTTAAGTACCATGTACTTTGCTGACTGGTTCCTTCACACATGCAAGTTCCCCATCACAAGTTTACGTGTGTATTTTCGTGTTTTCCAACCTGGAATCCCCGATCAGGCAGGTCTGCAATACTGCTTGAACATTTTCCATGGCCTAGTACATGAAGATACAGCGCAGGGACTCTCTTAAGTCTATGAAAACAGCTCAGGA
>NW_010240337.1:0-10767 GCF_000690775.1 Eurypyga helias | reverse complement strand
GGAATGTTTTAATTTGTGCTTTAATCACCAGCAAACTCAAATTCAGTGTGATGCTGTAGCGTAGCATTCATCAGGGCTAGTGGTGGTGTCAGGCATGATCATTTAATCACCAATGCTCCCTAATCACATGCACCCTTCTCAAAAAAAAAAAACCCTAAAAAGTAAGAGGAGGAAGGTTTTTGGGTTTATTTGTTTAGTTTTTGGGGTTTTGTGGTTTTAAGGTGTGAGATGAAAAAACCCTAAAAAGTAAGAGGAGGAGGTTTTTTTTTTTTGGTTTAGTTTTTGGGGTTCTGTGGTTTTAAGGTGTGAGATGGAAAATCAGAGGTTTGACTCATTATGATACTGTGTTACTTTGGCACAAGAAGCCCGAGTCATAAATCATTTCTTGAAGTCAGGTCTGTTCCATCTTAGCACCAGCCCTGCTTTACCTCGGGCTTTTGGCCTGAGACTCAGGCTTTTTTTGAGATTTCTCAGGTCTGGTTCCAAACCTTCAGCGTCTTCAGTGCTACCGCTCCGAAAGACACATCAAGTCAAGCAGAGGAATGAAGAAATGACTACTTACGCAGGGTGCAAAGCAGATGGTGTCTGGAGTTACTTAGAGCAGTGGACTAGATTCTATGCAGATTTAAAAAAACAAATAAATTAATGTGATACAAGGAAACGTAATACATCACAGGGAAAACTAGAAACAAGGCCATGGGGAGAAGCCTGGATGAAATACCCACGTGTGTCTGCTTGCCAAAAGAGGCAGGTGTGGTCAGTACTCTTTTTGCCTAAGCAGCCCTCAAGCTGAGTTCATTTTTCATGATGGGAGAATGATTTATTGGCAACTCCAAGCCCACCATTATCCTCGTAGCGATGTTTAATGCAATGTAAATACGTTACAATACATGTAAGATTTTAACCATCCTAACAAGTGTCATTTCTTACGTTGTTTAAACTCTGTATGAACACAGAAACTGTAGACCGCCCAAACAGCTCGGTGTTGTATGACCTATACTGCTTCTTTTAATTTGTATGCTTAAAGGTTTAAAATATCTTTATGTAAGATTTTGCTGCAAATTCCAGTTTGCCGTAAGAAAAATTATTGCTTCCCTAGCAAGCGTACTTTCTGGGAGATCCGGTTGTAGAAACTTTCAGTTAGAGGCTGAAAGTTTCGTTTCAGTTTGAATTATCTGCATAGGGTGGTTTATGGGATTTGAGGAAATTCCAAAACCCCCTGAAACTCACGCTTGATTCAAACCATCTAACTGCAGTGATAATTGTTAGGAAAAGGTTCAAAAGAATCTGTTCCTCATAAGTCTCCTGTCATTTTTTTCACACAGATATTAAATCTCCAGCAGAGATTTAAAAGCGATCCCAAGTGCTTTGCCCAGTATGTAAAATCACCAGTAAGCTGAGGCTGAATTTGCATCCTTGTTTCAAACTGGAATTTGCAGCCATCTCTGAGACTGGCTTCTTCTATCCCAGCTTAAAAACCCATTATAGCACCAAAAAAAAATTGGCATTTATACTTTTACGTTTAGGGTGAACCAGGGTTAAATGGTCTTAAAGGATTGAAGGGTGAACCAGGTCAAAAGGGTGACAGAGGGCCCCTTGGTCTTCCAGTAAGTAAAAAACCCCAACTATTCAATCTCAGTGCAAATCACAAACTTCTCTTTCCACTCCCAATGAACAACTCTGGTTTACTCAAGAGCATACACAGCATTTACCATGTTAGAGCAGAACACCAGTCTTGTTTTGTTTTACCCCAAATGTGTCCTATCCTCCAAAGTAACGTCCTGTAACACCCAGTGCCGTCAGGTGTTTTTTTGTTACGTGTCAGTTGAAAGTGTTGAGTGTCACAAGGATGCCATCACCCCCATTGCATTAGTCGTACTGTTATGTGAGTGTTGTACGGTGTTTGCCTTAAGGGAATCTTCCCTTTTTCCGTATCTTCAGTTGTTCTTCCTCTTTTTGCTAAAAATGCAGAGGTCCAACTGAGGAAAGCTAAAAATTGGGTTAGGGAGTATTTATTTCCACCCCTCCTCATTCATTAGGGATAGTGGATTGTTACTTCTGCCTCATTCTTTAGAAAATTTCTCTTCTGAGTGTTTAGCATGAATTTTGTCTTAGAAATGAAGAACCTTGAAAATAAGTTTTCATGTGGAAACGTGGTTCTTAAAATTGAGGTTTCCAAAAGAGAAAAGGCATGGCGTGCTTACTTTGAGTGTTTCAAAGCACTCTGAAAAGTTAGGGGGTTTCCTCACGAAGAGTTCATTTTTCTTTTCTTTTTTTTTTTGGGGGGTGTTGTTTGTTTGTTTTATGTGAGGATTATTCCCTGTGATTACATTGTCAGTAGTAAAGTAGAGGCAAAAGACTCAGCTGACCCAAAGGAACCCAAACCCTTCTAATTAATGTTTTCAAGAATTATATGCAGGACCATTGGACAAGGTCAGCTTCACTGAGAATTTTAATTTATTTGGAAAAAAAAAAAAGATCATTTTCAAGTTGACAGTTACAGTTATGCAGAGCTTTGGGGTCTGAGCCTAAAATGGCTCAGGAATGGCTAAAAGGCTAAATGGCTAAAAGGAAGCAAGTTTTGGTTCTGCCAGAAATGTTTGTCCTAACCCAGAGCAAAACATGCTGTTAGCTTTTCGACTTGACGCAGATCCTGTCTTCCTCCTGCTTTTTCGAAATGTCATTTTAAGGAGCAAGGTCCAAGCGTTCAACTTGTTCAAAATGGTTCGTTTTCACTGTTAATGAGGGTTTTTTTATTTTCTAATTTTTTCTCCTTTTTTTAAATTTTTATCTTCTTTTTTATTTTTTCCTTTTTCTTTTTTCCTTATTTTTTCTTTTTGCGTTTTCTTTTTTCTTCATTTTTTTTCTTCTTCTTTTTTTTTTTTTTGCATATTTATTTTCGTGGCCCAGGTCATTCCCGGGATCCCAACGGGTCCCGCTGCCCTGTTATTCGCGGCGGAGCCACCAGAGGTCCCGCCGGCCCCAGGGATGCGGCAGCCAACGGCCCCGAGCGCCCGGCTGCTCCCGCTTCCAGCCCCGCCCCGGGCTCTGAACCGGGAGTCTGTTGGGAAAACAGGAAATGTGGTTGTGTCCCGGGCTCTTGGAAATGAATGAGCCCATTGTAGCCAGGATGCGGATTTTGCTGGCTGCATCATGCAGTGTTTTTGGACTTCCCATCACGGTTAACATACGTTTTTCTTTCTTTGTGCAGTGTAGTAGTCGGGATTGCCGTTATTTACAAATTAGAAAGCGTGCAAATAAATGACCAAGTAAATATTTGCGTGTTAAGGCTCAAAATCACCCTAACATCTGGTGTTGGGAGCACTCCTGTAGCTGGGCACTGTCCTGCTCCAACATCCTGCCAGGGCAGGGGCGGGTCGGTGACGTTACACCGATGTGAGGGCAGAATCAGGCCTTTGATGTTTTTATGTGGATTTTTAACTAACACGCTGTAGTAACGTGAGAACCATCCCAGAACCCCGTCACAACTTGTACTGTACGTTTGAATTGTGTTTATTCATCAGCACCACTTACTAATCTCACGTTCTTGTCATTCGTGTTGTACCCATCATCCATGCTTCCACCTAACCACACAGGGAGCGTCTGGCTTAGACGGAAAGCCAGGACCCCGGGTGAGTCCCTCGTCTTTCTGTGTTGCTCTTCGTTACTGGCTCCGTGTGCTTCCAGCGGCTCCGCCAGCCACGCTCACACACGGCAGGGAGGAAGGAAGGCCCAGCGCCGCAGGCATTTTCCGTGGGGCTTCCCGCAGACTCTTAGGGCGATGTGTGGGGGAAGGAGAATGGAATTCCCTGTGGAAGGAGCTCATAATCTTAAAAAGGCAGTTTGGTTTTGATTTTTGGTTGGATAACTGCCTTGGTTGGGGTGCTTATTTTCCTGAGGAAGGTTAGGGATTTGGTTGACACAGGAAAGCATCCGTGTTTAATGCTAATATGGAATCAGTGTCATGGATGCAGACGTGCTGGGGTTCTGCTGCAGGCATTCTCAAATTTAACCTAAATGTTAAATTCTTTGAATTTTATAACGATTAAGAAATGGATAAAGTGCAAGAAGAGTGGAGTTGTGTATTTGAAGGCCTCTATAAGCCTTCCGCCAATCACTGCAACAGCTATGTCACTTCACAGGTGGGCATTTCAATTTAAAAAATAAGCAAGGTTGAAGACAAAAAGAAAAATCTTTGACCATTTTACTTTCGATAAATTTAAAATCTTTGTAAATCTGATGCCTTCCATGAATAAAGTAAAATCCAGCTAGAAGAAAGATGGGTTACCTCATAACATGAGAGCTTATAGGTGGAGTTCTGAAAGCCAAGTGGATTTGTTTGGCCAGGTCCCACCACAATTAAGTCTGCATTTTCAATCAGTGAAGCCTGATTCCATGTTAGTTCTTGGCTAGAAGACAGCTCTTAAAACTAAAGATTTGCAAGAAGGAGACCTGTCTCTTACCCTCCTTGTTTCCTTCCGTAGGGTGTAGATGGCCCGGTCGGTCCCCATGGCCCTGCAGGTCCTAAAGGAGACAGGGTAAGTATAAATTCTGTGCGCTTCGATTTACCAAGCAACTGCGGAATGAAAACTGTCGTACGGCTCCTTAGCGCGTGCCGAGATGTTACTGAGCAGGGCCGTATCTCGTCTGTGTAGGATCAGCCCACAACTGTGTCTGCGTTCTAGTTACACCTTTACCTGTTTAGGGATTGATTTTGTAATGCATTAACTACAGAGAGGCTGGTATTTTGTAATGACTGGTAAGTAGGAGACTTACAGGATTTGCAAGTTCATGAAAGAAACAGAACATATCTTGGCTGGTTTCATTATTTTATGTAAACAGATTTAGAGAACAAACTAGGCCAAAAGAAGATAGTGTGATTATACACATGTGCAATGGCAAAAAAAAAAGAGTATTTCTCACCTCTTTGCACTTAAATGTTTTTATCTTGAAAAAATTCTCAAACCTCAATGAAATTTAAACTTTTCTCCGCTTTTTTTAAAGAAGATACGACCTCTCCTATTTCATTTGAAATATTCACAGTGAATTTACTCTGATGGAAATAGGATAGGGACCTTAATCTTGACACATGAGCCTGACTTCCTTAACACCACAACCATCAATTTGTGCAACAGAGCCAAAGATGATGCCTTATACTAACCCAAACCTCCAAGGAGTTGCCAGCCCAGAATTTTGTCTCTCTGAATTTCTCACTTGAACAAAACAGCCGTGCTGGAACGACTTCAGACTTGCTGCACGAAGGATGCAGCCGTGTGGCACGGGTCCAGGTAGCTTTACCAGCAGTACATCCCAGAGAGGTATGCGTGACTTGATGATTCATTTTTACAGAGCTGTGTGGTGAGAAATAAAATTCAAGACATGCAGTGCAGTCCAAAGTAGGAACCGGAGAGTGTGGTTACCACCAAGTTAACTCTCTGAAGGACTTGGGTGTTTGGTTTTTTTCCTGGGGGATTACAGATTCACGTCTTCTTTTCAACCAGGACATAACTTTTTTTTCTATCAGCTCTGTGAAATGCTAGTTGAACATCATGGTCTGAACTTCAGGCAGTAATTCAGATGAGATATACATGCAGAAGCATATACGAATACTGTACATTTTATTTTTGCATCATGAGCTTTTATCTTGAAGGAGATGCGTGTTTACTACCGGTTGAAATTTCTTTTAAAAACCAACGTGCTATAATATAAACTATTATTCTGCTGTGTGGACGTTAACTGTAATTGTTTTTCCTATGAAAGTACCCAAGGTCATAACAGCTGGACCTAGAATCAGCCCTACCGTGGCTGACAAGTAGTAATTACGAAGGGGAGAGCAATAACTGCGATGGAGATCGGTTCAACAACTGCGCGAGCACAGAGGGACTGATTTGCAAAAACACAGAAGCTAAGGAGTGCGAGCAATTCCTCCGCACCCACCATTTTCTGGGCAGCTAAATGGGTGGGAGGAAGTTCCCGAGAAACAGGGAAAGGTTTTTTCCCCAAGCAATCTCGCAAGATTATTGCTGTAATTGTTCCTTTAATTATTCAGTACTGTTAGGGAGGAGTTGTTTGTAGCATAGTTATCTGGCAGCAGCCTGGCGTTGGTGTGTCTTGTTATCTAAATAACAGATCATGTGCAGCTTTGCCACTCGCATGTGCAACTGTCGAACTTGTTCATGTGAAAGCAGGAGGAAAACATTTTTGCCTGCGGATTTCAGGCTTTGCCTTTTAATAAAAAATGGTGCATAGTGCCACTGCTCGCTAGCACTGGGCAGGATTACATTTTTTCCATCCTGGTAAGAAAAACTTTGGGCCAGTATTAACCTAGAAGGGCACTAGGGATTCCTAACACAGAACATAACCACGTTCTTAAACCACGTTCTTAAAAATATTTTAACTTATTAGTTAAAATTTAGAAAGACGATCTCACTTTAAGGAAATGCATGTAAAAAGCTAATGACTATATGCTTATATCTTCTTAAAAGTTAAGGAAAGCAAATATAATCACACTGAAGCCCACTAATTTCTTCTACAGAAACCATGGATTTATTGTTGCATGGGCTGCATTTCAGGCAATGCTGAATTACCCTTCTTTGGTAGAAGGGACTGTTGGTTGGTTTCCAATTTAGCTATTTAATTAAAATAGAAAGCATCAGACAGTCTCTATACAAAACTTATTTAGATGGTGAGAAGTGGACTAGGAAAATAGTGCGTGTTACTAGAAAATAAGAAAACATGACTTTTGGAACAAATGCGCTATTAACTCGCTGTGTGAGCTTAACCATGTAATTTTCTCTCTCAAATTTAAACTGTTCATAGGTTATTAAAAAATAACTCAGGATTTAACACTTTCTGAAGGATGATAATGGTGAACATCCCAGTACTGTATATTTGTGCATTTCTTTTTGGTCGAAACAGAAATGGTAGTTAATAGTGTGAATTGATATCATTTATTAGGCTGGTGTCTTACAGACCTAAATAAGTTCATCAGCTATTGAAAATACCATTTTTCTAGGTGCTTAGAGAGTTTTTACTGCAACCATCTTCATTTAAATGAATAAAATGATTATAACAGCCCTCTGATTCCGGCTGCGTTCCTATCAATCTCACTTATATAATGTCTTGAGAGAAAATAGAGAACATTGGTAAAGAGATAAACTGCTGCTAGTAAAAGGGGACAAGTAAACCTGAAGGGTCGTGGCAGGGCATAGTGTGTATCCAACTTCTCGTCCATCTAAAAGAAGCTAAAAGACAAAAATAATGAAATGCTAATTTCCTGAAGCTCTTGCCTTGATGGCAAAGACCTGCTTTAGAGCTTGGTTTTGTCTCTCAAAGGTGCAGCCTGTGCAACACAGTCATCACTACACACCTTCTGTACTGGGAGGGAAGGCGTATCCTCTTTAATTTGGTTAAATCATGAAATCTTAATGGAGATGCCAGTTGTGCAACTTTATTCATGCAAATGGTAGATCACATTCACCCATGAGGCAGGAGACTGATGTGAAATCAAAGGCAAAACCAAAGGCTATGGTTTCTGTTCTTTGGGCAATGATGAACTGTCTTGCAAAAAGATACTAAATACCTCCTGAAGTTTGCAAAATGCCTGTTTCCCTGAGGGAAAAGCTTTATCATGATGTCTGAGGGCAGTATGCCCATGACAGTCCATCAATCTTACCTAATCCATAAACATTCAGGACCCCATCTGATATTCCAAACACATTTCAGCATGTGCTTTGTATTGGAGGCAAAAAGAACTGGGAGAGAGAGTTCTCTCAATATATTCTTACATAACAGATGAGATCCTTTCCTAGGCTGATATGTTCAGTATCTTTATGTTTACCACATGTTTAGCAATGCTACAGGCCTGTCTTGAGAGGGCTTTGTACGGTCGTCTCTGCTGCTGAAGATTTTTTTAAAAAGACACGTAACTAGTCTTGACATATTTGACGTATTGATCAAACAGTTCTGTAGCTGTTACACACACGGGTCAGCACATTAGTTTCTTCTCAGCGGAAAGTTTTAAAGCTGCAAGGGATTTACTGTTTTGAAAATCAGCTGTTACTTCCCGATGACTCCTATTGTTCTGCAAGGGCATCCAGCCTAAGTGCTGCTCGGAAATGTCTGGGGATTAACAGAATCCTGAAAGATCAGACATTACACCATCACTTGACTAAAGTGAGTATAGACAGTGTCCACCTATGTAAAAATACGAAGCGTCTAAAACAGATCAAATGTCAGTTCCTCTGACAAACTCCTTACTGCCGCGGTTATTCAACAACAGGTCCAGACTCAGTTTATCTGGTGCCTGCTTTTTTTTGTTATCCAGTCAATAAAATGGAGACTTAGCAGCCCATTTTCAGGGCTGTGTTCAGGGACTTGGCTGTGCTGATGATCACCACTATTAATTAGACACACATGTACATCTCTGTCTTGTGCTTTTAATAATGGAGTAATGAAACAATATGAGTAGTAAATAACCCAGGTTTTTAGAGGCTCTTATACACAAAATTCATCTCAAGAGCTTAAATGCAGCAATTGCTAGGAGGAAACACAGCACTTCTGTATGCCTGGAGCCTTGCACGGAGCTTTGCACTGGGTTACGTGAAGGAAAGGAGGAGAAGGGATCCAAATAACCCTACATAACAAATCCAGAGTAGGAGCTTCAATAACTGGGGGTTGTCAGGACTTATTTTTTTTTTTTTAATCTCATCAACACTGAGCAGTTTAATTCTCTCAAGACAGTATGGCTTTTCTGCTGGATTGCGTTCAGCAGAAATGACTGCCCCCACCTACTTACCAGCCCTGCCTCCCTAGCAAGCTGAGAGAGGAGTGTGCTGGTGGCTGCGTGGGCTGGCGCTGGCTGATGCAGCAAGTTCAGCTCCGTATCAGCTGGGGTGAAGAACAATTGGAGAGCAAAAATTATTGCTGCTGTCAGCCTGAAATACGTTGCCTTGAAATTTCATTTCATTTGGAAAAGTTTGCTCTCTATTAACCTTACAAAGGGATTTTGGTTTCATCCCTCTGGAAAGTGATAATTTTTTCCATGGATTTTAGTGCAGAACGAGATCAAACTTCTGGAGTAATCTCTGTATGTGTTGGTTTTGCACACTGATACAGTTTTGATTTCGTAAATCAAGGTATTTCATAGAATAGAATCATGGAATCGTTTGGGTGGGAAGGGACCTCAAAGATCATCTAGTTCGAACCCCCCTGCCATGGGCAGGGACACCTTCCATAGCCCAGGTTGCTCCAAGCCTCATCCAGCCTGGCCTTGGACACTTCCAGGGATGGGCATCCGCAGCTTCTCTGGGCAACCTGTCCCAGTGCCTCCCCACCCTCTGCGGGAAGAACTTCTTTCTGATATCTAATCTAAACCTCCCCACTTTCAGTTTAAACCTGTTACCCCTTGTCCTGTCGCTACAGGCCCTTGGAAAAAGTACCTCCCAGCTTCCTTGGAGACCCCGGAAAAAGTACCCCCCAGCTTCCTTGGAGACCCCCAAGATGTATTTACATCTCTAGTCCAGAATCCAACAGAGCAATACAGTGCACGGGATAATCATCACAGTGTCACTGTTAATAGCACTGCCTGCTTAAATGCAAGCTTTGATTGACACCTTATTTTTGCTGGTCCCTGTGTCACATCTCAGCGGCTGTGCTGGAGCTTGATGCGATCTACCCTGTTTTCATTACACCGTTGGATTTTTACTGGCCACGATGTTGCAGCAGTTACAGGCTTAAAATTGAAATTGGTGCAAACTCAGTTTGAGAAATATTTTCAGTTACTAATGGATTTGAAAACAAATGTAAATTTATATGCTCAAAAAGTCATTTTGGCTAGAAAGCGACACACACCTTCTCTTTGCCCCTTAATCATTTAATACAAATAGATGAGCTTGGATGTTTTTCACTCATAAGACTTAGGAATGCATAAACTGTAACCTAAAGCACTTGGTAGAAATCATGTCTATCTAAGATAGACAATTATCCCTGCCCGTGGCAGGGGAGTGGGAACTAGATAATCTTTAAGGTCTCTTCCAGCCCAAACCATTCTGTGATTAATATTTTTGTTTGCTTGTTCTGTAATCTTTCCTTAGGGCGAAAAGGGAACCGTAGGGGAGCCTGGACCTAGAGGACCATACGGCTTACCTGTAAGTTGCACACAGTCTGTACCCCTTGTGCTTGTCATCACTCCTTGATTAAACTTTGTGTGCTTTATGACTGCTTTTCACCCAGCAATGCAATTAGTTGGAAAAGGCAAAGACAGATCCCTGTCAGTGCAAGGTCACTGGTCTGTGTCGCACACTCAGATTCCCACCTGTGCACGTGGTCATGCAGAAGTAATGAAACAGGTTGGACATGAACCTGCAAGAGAGGAAATCCAGACTGCAAGTGCTCCTGTTTCTGCTGCCTGGGGCCATCAGCTGCCTGAGGACCATGCCAGAGTGGCAGGAGTTCAGTATGAACCCTGGAAAGCTGTGATTTCCTTAATGTCAGTGAGCTGCTTGGTTTTCTGCACTGCAAAAGTGCAGAAATACTTTGCCACTATATTTTTGGTTTGTTTGACACTTCAGACACCAGTTTTGTTTTCATTTCTCTGCTGTGTGCTCAGAAGCAATTTGAGAAGTTCCTTGTTCATCATCCCTAGGTGGAGGTGGTATGCTTTAAATCAACCGTTTAAATGATAATATCCGTTTCTAAAATACAAATGAGAACGTCCCTTGGCCTAATGAGGATAGCCCCAGTAAATTCAGTTATAGAATCATAGAA
>NW_010240336.1:196628-204744 GCF_000690775.1 Eurypyga helias | reverse complement strand
TGCTCACCTCTCCCCTCCCCCAGTGAGATGGGAATCAGAGGAAAAAGGGTAAGAAAACTCATGAGTTGATATAGGAAGATTTTAATAATTAAAAAGAAATAAAATTACAATACTACTACTAATTATAATAATATTTAATGAAAACAACAACAAAAAGGATTCAACTGCTCACCACCCACCAACCAATATCCAGCAAGTCCCTGAGCAGTTATCCTCCTCTGGCCCAACTCCCTCCAACTTCCTTACTGAGCATGATGTCTTATGGCATGAAATACCCCTTTGGTCAGTTTGGGTCAGCTGTCCTGGCTGCGTGTCTTGCCAGCTTCTTGTAGAGAAGAAGCTGCAAACACAGGTGTAGTATGAGAAAATGAAAAATTCCTTGGCTTAATGTAAACATTACTTAGCAACAACTAAAACATCAGTGTGTTATCAACATTCTTCTCAGCACAAATCAAAACCATAGCCTCATACTGGCTACCATGAAGAAAATTAAATCTATCCCAGCCAAAACCAGCATATCATGACATTGGTGGTTTGTTTATGTGATTTCCTAACACTATGATGTCTCTGAGGCTTTGTCCAAGCATCTTGACACCTCATTTTCTCTGACAGCAATCATCCCTATCACAAATGCCAGTGGAGAATGGAAGAAAGTGAAATTCAGGGCTTTTATAACCACATGTCATTGTTACAGTGATTGAAGGTCAAGCACCAGGAGTACAAAGGGTTTTGTATAGCTGCAGCAACAATAACAGTGAGTGGCTGATGCCCAGGAAATCACCTTTTATTGTTTCCTTTTGTGTTACACAGATCCTTATGTTTTACTGTAAACTGACTCGACCTGTGGTGAGCTATGTGCCACCTGAAAATCAATATCACGGCCTTTTCCCCTTTTCTCTGTACCACAGGTCAAACAAAAGGAAGGTGCATTTTCTTATCTTTTTTTTTTTTTTTTCCCCCCAAGAGTTATCTGAATTGATCTAGTGAGTATCAGAGAAACTCAAAAAGAATCTGGTTCCATTAAGAGGAAAAGCATTCAGAAATACAATGAATTTCACCTATTAACGTGGAGATGACTCACGAAATTGAGGAGGGTGCGAAAACCCAGGTACTTACCATAAGAATATCACAAGTTCTCCTCTCTGGCCTGAGGCAACATGGGCATTTCCTTTAAGTCAGTGCATGTCCTGGCACTTTTGTTTACAACAACACTGCCATATCTCTCAAGATGATTCCTACTTGGCTGTAAATCACACCTCCTCCAACTTCTGACTCAGAGCAACCCCTGAGCACACAAAAGCAACAGACAGAAACCAAAGTGGTTTTGAGCCACATAAATTTGTATTTTTAGTTGCAGACATTGGACAAATGCTCGGTTTGTTTTCTAATTGAGCCAAACCAGTTTGTCCTCTCCTAGTGCCAAGCCATTCACATGTAGGTCCTCGGTTTTCCATGTTCGTAGAGTCTTGGGGAAAGAGGGGCACGTTAAATGCGTGTTCCCCACTTTTGATCAGAGGTGCTGGGAAGCAGATAATTCTCTAAAAAGCTGCAGAGGCTGTGTCCTTTTCTCCTCTGTATTTCTTGCTCAGCTTCTTTGTTCTTATAGTTTTCTGCCACTGGCACCAGCATTTCCACTTTAAATGGTGATTTAACATAGATATTCCCCAATGTCTGCCATTCTTCCTTGGACTAACATTTGCATGGCAGATGGTGCAAATGGCCCAGCAAATATTTACTGGATCAGTGTTAGAAAAGCAAAGCAAAGCAAAGCAAAACAAAGCAAAAACAACCCAGCTGCCAGACTGACGACTTTCTGGCACCATATTGTGTGCCACCAGTCACCAGGATGGGGAAAACACCACAGGAAGATAATTGATGTTGTACTTGTTGGATTTTTCAGAGTATCTTTTGAGTCTTGTTGTTTGGAGTGTCCCCAGAGGGGAGGTACAAGGACTGGAACTTTTCCTTTTCTTTCTCAGAGTCTGCCTTTTTCTCATTGCTTAGGTAAAAAAGAAATATTATGACAGATTAATGCATTCTTCTTTCAAATGAAATTCAGCCATACCTGAGGTCAGATTTCTATTAATTACAGAAAACAGATTGAGTTCCTTGCAAATGGAGTCTGCTGAAGCTCTCATGGCAAAGTATAGGATTAATATATTAAAGATTTACACAGTGATAGAAGTAGAGCGAGGTGATCAATGTCAAGAATAACCTATTGCTGTTGGAGGCATTTACTTGCTAAGGCTTATCACAGGAAAAGCAGAGCAATGAAGTACTTGCCCAGTGAAGTTCCCTTTTAATTTCCAAGTTCCTGTCAAACATTATTCCTCTACATTGCAATTTCCTTGGTAGTCGAACTAACTGGACATGAACATCTTTGATGGTGAAGGACAATGATATTCCAGGGAGTCTTATGCAGCAAAAACCCTTTTCTCTGTCACAGTGGTACTCTATATTATACTTAATGGTGCAGAATTAGTGCAAATTCTATTACTAACCAAACTTAGGTTGTTTTCTAACCAGGTTACATACCCCATAATTAAAAAAAACAACAACCAACCAAACAAACAAACAAAAACCCACAAAAAAACCAAACAGTCTTTCAAGTTTCCAATGGGGGGCAGAAGGAAAACAAGAAAAATAAAAGCCAAATTTTTCTGGACCACCATTCTGAAGAGTAGTTCAACAGATGACCAAAGCAGGATTTGTATGGAATGGGACACAACAGAAGAAGATGCAGCACATCTGAAATTCTTGTTCCAACTGGAAATCTGTACCCGTAATTACAGGCTAACAAATTTTTAATAATGTCTTTGAATATATGGTTTAAAGAGAACACGTTTTCCTTATCTGATCAGTCCCTTAGGAAAGATTCAATTTCTCCTTAAGCCTAAGAGCAGGAAAGGTAGAAAAAGAATGGACACAACAAATATCGGTCAAGAGAGGAAAGAAAATTCAGTCTCCTGTAATTGTATTTTGCCCATTTATCTTGCACTGTAAACTGTGAACTAAATGAGAATATGCTGTGACCCGGAAAAGGGAAAAACAACACAGTACTGATTAATCTAGTTCACTCAAAGTTCTCTCCTTGATCTCATGGCATTTTAGAAGACAGTGTTCATTAGCTGGCAAAGCTAAAAAAATGTCATCGTATCCTCTGTGCCAAAAGAAAAGAAGAGACGTCTTCCACTGGAAACCCAGGGTGACTTTTTAAGCCAAAAAAAATCTACCAAAGGATATTGGATATTGAATTTCGTTGGCTCAGGGTACAACATCACCAGGTCTTCATTTTAACTCACTGCTTTTATGTGGTAAACAGAAGAGGTTAAGCAAGGAAAGCGAAGATCCAATTTTTGTACCCAGTTTCCTTGTCTTTTTAGACAAAGGTGGTTTATAACTATACATGTTACTATGAACAAACATGCCACAGAAGGTTGCAGAGTGTAATATGCAGGCAAAGGGTCCAGAGTTTACAATATAATTAATTAATGACGTTTAGATTTTGTAAGCAAATCTGTCCCTTTTATCATTAAAGAATAAGCCATGAAGTCAATGACAAGCTCCTTAGCTGGAGGGACTTGGCAAAGCTGCACTGAAGCCCAAGGAAAGGTAACTTGGGGAAGGGTTCACACCTTTTTCTGTACATACTCTTAGTTTCTCTGTACATAGGAACTTTCTATACATATCCCTACATATGGAGGTCTGCACCGCACATATATCTCATGCACATGTACCTAAATTCCCGCCTACATAAATACTACAAGAAAAGCTAGTCACAGCTGCTGTAACTGAGTGACACTTGTCACTCCTGTGTCTTGCAGAGACAGCTCTGTGTTTTCGCAGAGCTTACTGCACTGTCAAAGGGGCCAGTTTTCTGTGTGGGATTGCTACCTCAAATTGCACTGTTTCTTGAAATTTTCAGTCACAACATTCACCAAATAAGATGTGGGAGCAAGGCTTTTTTGCCCATCTTGAAAAAAGAGTTTGTCTTGAAAAGAGGAAAGAGAAAGCAATTCAAATGAATGTTAACACAAGGATAAGTGGAAATGGGGCAGGTCCCTACCTATAAAAGGGGGTCAGCTGCCCCTGCTCTTTCTAGGGGTAAAGATTCATTAAAGTTTGTAACGTGTTCAGATATAGTGAGAAGAACTGCAGAACAGTCAAGTAGGAAATGAATAATTCCGTCTTTAGAGCCATGCCTGAGCAGTGTGCAGTAAATAAGGCCTGGGGCCAAACGCCAAGCAATGAGGATAAAAGAACATATTGAATAGCTGCTCATTAAGTGAGCGACTTCCATCCTGTGCCCTGCTGAAGCAGGTGTCCTGGGGAAAAGTAATAGTATGCAACCTTGTAATTAAAACTGTATCATAATACATATTCACTAGGAGGCAAAATTAAGGATGCTCTGAGAAATTCAGTCTGACACTGCCTAACTTTTGAATGCTGGACTTTGCAACTATTACAGGTTCCCCCCACCCCCCTTCTTATATATATATATATTCCCTTCTGTATTTCAAGAGGTGGAGTAATAGGAGATAGCAAAATATAGTCTTTCTGGTCAGTAAAGAATACACATCCAAACAAGAATAAGAATGTCTTCAAGCCAATGGACGGAAACTAAAGCCACTCCATATGTCTGAAGAGCCTGGAGCAGTGCTGAAAGGAGAGGGGTAGGACTGAGAATCTGTAAGCAAGGTAGAATCATAGAGACGTTTATGTTGGAAAAGACCTTTAAGATCATCAGGTCCAACCTAGCACTGCCAAGTCCACCACTAAACCATGTCCCTAAGCCCCACATGTACATGTTTTTTAAATAACTCCAGGGATGGTGACTCCACCACTTCCCTGGGCAGCCCGTTCCAGTGCTTAACAACCCTTTCAGGGAAGAAATATGCACTCAACCCTTTCGTCACCAACATTAAACTCTAGACAACCAAAACACTTCCTAACATACAGCGCTACCCCACCGTCTCTCCTTCCTTGCTGCCTACCCGAAAAATCAATAATGAGCAGTAGCCTGAGGGCCATATCAGGGTAGGAAGCTTTCTCTTCACATCTTTAACCCAGGCCTATGGAGGCAGGAGTCTACACTAAGAAGTGGGTCCAGTCTGTATATTGGGCCTTCTGTTCCTTTCAAGAGGGAGTCTCCTATGACAATGACCAGTCTTTTTTTCTTTATGGAAGCAGTTTTGACACAGGGAGTAGGCTGACTTAGCCTCTGTGACACCTCCAAGCTTGAAGAACTATCATCCTCATTATTGTTTGCTTCCATTTGCAGAACATTGTACCAGAGAGAGGACAGGGAATCCTCTGTAAAAAAAGAAAGTCTGAGGGCCAGGGACCATCAGCCTCTGGCCTGTATATAATAGGCACTGATGCACATCAGGGTTAGATCTTGGTACATACCTTGTCTTGCCCCACTGGCAGTCTGGTTATGTTTCATTACAAACTTCAGCTAGCAAATCTTCTATTGAATAAAATCTGTATTCTTTGACTACATCCTACTCATTCCACACTTTTCTTTCTATCTTGTTCTTTCTTTCTTTTAATCGTGTTCCTACTTAACTTATCCCAAAGAAATTTTAAATATTTTTCCATGTTTATGCTCTGTTTTTAAGCTATTGCAGCACCTTTTCTCATTTTCTGCCCTGGGGGAGCTTTCTTGTTATCAGCACTATTTATCCTTGATTTATAGTCTTTCTATACCTATGCATATCTAGAAGTATGAAAATGATTGAAAATGACTGTAGAAATATATTTATATTAACATATGCATGCATGTATGCATATCCACACACATCTTTTACACTTACATAAACTGGATATTAAAAGAATGTTAATGTCACAGAGACAAGGGCACAGCAGTAAACAACTCCAGGAAGTTGTTTGAATTTGAAACACAAAAATTCTTCCTCTTTCTGTGTCTTGCTTGTTCAGTGAAAATATTTTTGCTTTTAATGATATGGAAGCTTGTTGCTCTGTTGACCTCCAGGTGTTCTGGCTGAGCAAAGGATGTCCTTGTACCTCTGCCCCCATGCACAGCTGGGAATGAAAACCCCAACCAGGAGTGTTCCCTGGCCGTGCTGGAATGGAGGGGACCTGGCAACCACCCTGCAATATGAGGATCATGGAAATCTGGTTTTAAACAAAGACTAAATTCAGTATGCTCAGCCTTCACCCTATGGGCCCATGCTCTGTTTCCTGCACACGTCAGACTTTCCAGACAAATCTATTTACTTTCTTATGAGTTTCTGTTCATGGAGAACCTTAAAATAATTTTTAGGGGATGAGTTGGGGGGCCAAATTAAAAAAAAAAAAAAAAAAAGGCAAAAAACCCCCTGTTTGTGGCTTTCCCTTCCACGCCCCGCCCCACCCCCCAGAGTATCAAACTGGGATTTTTCTGTATTTCAGTAGGAGAAATCTGCTGTAATTTTCTCTGAACTGTCCCCAACCCACACTGGGCTTTCATTTGACCCTACTTTTATCAGCTCTAACCCCAGCTAAGAACCCCTTGGTTTTTAATCCCTGTTTCTAGACTGACACATCATTCTTCAGTAATATATTTTTAATATATAACACATATTTTATAGATAACCTGTTTCAGAAATATTTCAAAACATTGCTTTTTAAATACACTGGTTTTCCACCTACTTGTTTAAAAAGCAAGAGGTGTTTTAATACTCCAAATGTATTTCTGTGTATAATAATTCAATAAATTTAACTTCTAATGTCTAATTCTGGTGTTCATTCAGCCCTTTTGAAGGTCCCCCCTTTCCTAAGAAAAAATTGCTTCAAGAGCTTTTGACTTCCAACTTCTGAAACAGTTGTAGTTTCTAACAAAATACTGCACACGCCGAGGCTTAGGGTAAGAACTGTGCAAAGGTAAAATCCTGTGAATTAGAAGAAAGGAGGAAGGAAACAAGTGTGTTTTTTTCCTTGAGACAAGTATTTATGAACAGCAAAACAAATGAAGATGAGTTTCCATTGTGTTCGCGCCTGGTCTGCCTGCTGGCTAACAAAGTGCTGCTGGGAGCACAGCCTTCCCTGCAGTGGAGAGGGTCACGCATGCATGGCATGCCGTGAGGGCATCTCACTCACACAGATTTGCCTTCCCTTCAGTGAGAGACACTCCAGAAATATTGGGCCTCTCCTGCTCCTTCTATTTGCATACAACTTGAAGGATTTTAAGATTTTTTTTTTCCTTGTCTGGGTTATGGAACACAGAAGTCTTTCCTGGTCTTTGATGCAAGTGCGCCATACACCAGGGTTACATCTGGGCTTGGAGATGGAATCTGTACAGAGGGAGAAAAGGTGAATTACTGTTTTCTAACAAAGACCACAGGTCAGGATGTACCCTGCATGGGCAGGAAAGTGTGAATTGCTGTGGTCATTGAGGACCCAGTTCTTTGAGCAGCCTCTGTGGCAGGGCCCAAGAGGGGAAGAACCAGGGAGCTTGCAGCTGAGGGAGTTTCTTGTCTCTCCTCTGCTTCATAAAGCCTGCAGCCAGAAGAAAAAGGAGCAATGCCAGTGACCAAATGTGAGTGAGAAAAAGAGTGCACAACTTTGTGGCTGGCTCCTCTTTCGCATCCCAACCACCTCTTCCTGAGTTTAGAACAATGAAGGACATTTTTCAGCGAAGTTGTTGAGAAGAACATTTTCCTGCGGTTTGCCTCACCTGATACCGGGTGTAGAGTAGTGGTCTTCTCACAGACGAGCCAAAATTGCTGCAGACAGTTCTGGAAAGCCGCAGAGACAACAGGAAGAAACCAAGGTGGTGGAAATCTGAATAATAATAATAATAAAAAAAAAATAATTATGATAATCATAGCCAGATACCTTGTTTGTGTTTAATATGAACAGGCAGCAAAACCACAAAACATTGTTGCATTTACCTGGAGAACTCAAAGCTGAAGAGGTAACAAGTGGCCAAAGGTCACGCTGGCTGTGCAGGTCCTCAGACACACCCGTGCTCTGAAGGAACATACATCGCAGTCTGCCAGAGAAACCAAGATGAATTTAGCCATTTTTTGTTCATAGTGCAATAAAATGGTAATTGTGCAACCTCTTTTCAAGATGAGAGGAGTGAAAGGACAGAGGGCGGATTGTGCAAGAG
>NW_010240336.1:185817-196597 GCF_000690775.1 Eurypyga helias | reverse complement strand
GAAAGTTCAGTCGCTTTTTTTTACTTATTTCTTCTTCATGTGAGACCTTTCCAAGAAAGGTCCTTTTGTGAAAAATGCTTTTGTGCTTTATAGTACCAAATTCCACTTAGAGCACATTGAGTTTCCAGCGTAACACAGCTTCTACATACCTGCTTAATGATGAGCATTTATTTAAATCACATCCTTAGTCAGCAAAGGATTCAAATCCCTTATGAGCCTCAAGGACTTGCAATTACTTTTCAAACTGGAGACACATCAGTGTAGGAAAAAGAGACCTTGAAAAGCATCAATGAGACAAATGGAATCAGAACCGAGCCTGAAAGGTGCATTTTTAAATATCAACAATAACAAAAAGTTATGCACAGTGTATGACAATAACTGTCTCAGCTCCGAGTACTTAGCTATTACTATTCTTCTAACATGTTAATAACACCCTTGTCATATGGACAAGACACAGTACTGCTCTATATTGATATCTTAGTTCCAGGCAACTGGTCCATATGGAACAGAAGTCTGAAGCATGTTGTGGGTACTGTAGGACAAATTGTCCACACCAGGATGTTCATCTACATAGCCAAAAATGAGCTTCACAAATGTGGACTTGGCATTTGCCCTATGGTAATGAAAATTCACAGTTTGGTGTCAGCAAATGCAGCAAGTGCGGAACACATCCTACATACTCTATTAGCATTCTGAAGGTTTATCATCTCACTGTGTCCAAGGAAAAAAACATGGAAGTATCACAGTTGATTTTCACTGACAGTTCACCCTGTTCCACTGTATGAAGTTATTTGTTTAACATTATGGTATTTTAGTTTGGGTATTGGACACCTTACAGTAGCCTGTTATATATTTATTTCTACAAATGTGGAGATGTGGAATTATAGCATGAGAAGATAAAAAGCAGAGCAACATCTGAATCAGTTCTTAGCTTTTCTGAGTGTTTTAAATAATGCTTTATGTATTAAAAGAAACCTGAATATAGAAAATAAACAAAAAAATTACTAAAATGTCATAAAGATAGTCACTAGCAGATAAACAGTTACTTTGCCACTCAGTTAATTTGTCTCTCTTACATGAGAAATATATTACTTTACAAATCAATTTCTGCTTTGAAAAATATAGAAAGAATTAAATCATAAGTCCTATACCAATGGAAAAAGTTAATAGAAATTTTAATGAAAGTACAAACTACATAGGTTTTGAACTCAATATCCTTGAAATATAAGGCTCTATCCCCCAGGCTAAACAGCTTTTGGTACCATCTACAAACAAGATGCATGATTTTCACAGGCTCTCCTGAAGAGCAGAGTTATTATCATACATTATATTTTGCTTCTTGATTAAAAAATCATATTAATTAAATGCAATTAAATTAAATTAAATTAAGAGTTTAAGATGCAGCAATCCATTCATTATTATTTTCTCACAGTGTGGGCGACGTTCTAATAGAGCAATCACCCTCCCTCCCAGAATCCCAGGCACGATTACACAACATCCCTGGAGCACTTGCAGTAGCTGTATGCGCAGAAAAGACATATTACCAAACAATTTACGTGTTTTAATTCTCTTCAGTGACATTTTTCTTGCATGAAGAAAACTGGTTGTGTGTTTTCTTCTTCATCTCTTTCTTTCTCTCATCTCAAATTCTTGAGAGAGGAGGGAGTGGTGAGGTACTGGAACAGGTTGCCCAGAGATGTTGTGGATGCCCCATCCCTGGATGTCTTCAAGGCCAGGCTGGATGAGGCTTTGAGCAACCTAGTCTAGTGCAAGGTGTCCCTGCCCATGGCAGGGAGGTTGGAACTAGATGATCTTTAAGGTCCCTTCCAACCCTAACCATTATAGAATGATTCTATGATTCTATGATCTTTGGGGTCATCTCTTCCTCTGAATAATTTTTTTTTTTTTTTTTTTGGTCTTACTGTATCTGAATTGTCTTTGTCTCACTGTGTCATGTCTCCATTGTAACGGTCTTTTTCACTGTATCCACTCTAGAATTCCTGGAAGTCTTCTTGTGAAGGACAGACATCTCTGCTGATAGATACTCTTACTGCGTCTGTGTTGTACAATCATTGAGATCATGCATGTCAATGATTTTTGAGAAGAGAGAAAAGGAGAAGAATGGGACAGATTCTTCAAAATAAGAACAAATAATTTTTGTTTTGGTCTTGAAGGCAGGATCAGTCATCCAAAAGTCACTTTTGGTTTCATGTCCAGACTCCTTAGCAAAATTTAATTAAGTCACTTAAAGACTGTAGGTCTAGGATATGTCCATTTGATTATTGAGAAGCTCCCATTCTGGCAGGGTAAGTTGGCGCAGAGGAAACTGCAGCAGGCAGCAAGCAAACTGTTCCTGCACATAAGTTATGGTGTCAGGCCCTTCTGCCCTGCTCTACATAGGCTGCCCCGCTAAGCCTTGGCTGAAAAAAATGTTGGGTGCCCTGAATGACAGCATGAGAAGCGTGAGCCACTTCACCCAGCAGTATGGAAGTGGGTAATGAAGTCCCAGCTGGCTGAAGAACTGATAGCAGGTGAGGAGTCTGGGGCAGAAAAGAAGACCTGCACCAAACAAACCGTTTCTTGCCAGATAAGTCTCAGAGGAGTCTCGTTGACAAACCTGTGACCTCGTTAAAATGAACATGTTCTCCATGGAATCTTACTGAAAATATGAGAAAAAAATTGCTATTATTTGCAGTTCTTTGTGAGCTGGCAGTCCTCAGGTGGACGAACTATTGAGAGCCTGAGCAGTTACCCCTACAAAACTAAACCCAGGGTCTTCATTGCTGAATGCACAGACATGCCACAAATTACACCAGAGCCATTTTTTTTGCATACATATAATAAAATGTGGAATTATTTTCTGCTATTGTGCTCTTCTTTCCTCCACTAAGCTGGCACTGCCATCTCCCCTTCTCTGAAACGCGTGCTACTCTCAGGAGCATTCACCCCCTCCTCCTCCATGCTCCCACCATCTGTGAGAAACTTCTTCCTACAGCATCTGTCTCACCCATTTTCTATTTCACTTCAATTCACTACTGGCAACATATTCTCTCCCTTGCCCTCCTTAATTCCTTTTCCTTTCTCTCAGCAATATCATTTTATATGTTAATATTGTTATTTAGTGGCGTCTCAGGTTCCTGGGTCCAGGTTATACCAACGTAGCTTGTTGCACTGCATTTGCCACGGTATCTTTATACATTATGTTTTTATCTCATATGGCAGATTTGTTTCAAGGACATTATGAAAACGAGTTTGTTCATGATTATATACCACTGATTCAAGACACAATTTTGTTTTCCTTTTGGAAAACTATGTTGGCTAAATGTCTTACTTTTTGATATCTCTGGACAGCTTTGGCATTGTGCTCCCTTATGGCAGTTTGTTTCAGCAACAGATTAAACTACACTGCAAAATAATCTATTTATACTATCCAATTCACAGCAAATACTAACAGGGACTCTACTGAAAGGAAGATGCATTCTGTAAATAGAGTGATTCCATAACAGTTTTTCTTCCAATATTTATATAGTAAAGACCATGGGCTTAGAATTTATTCTCCACTCTGTAGCCAAATCCTGTCCAGATCTTCAACTCACTGAACTGTGCTATTACTCAGGGACACACCAGCCTTTAAGTCAGAGCAGGAACCATGCAGAATGACCAGGCCATTGCTTTACAGACAGTTACATATGCACATGTATGCTTACAGTCATCCTGTATACTTCAGCCCTGCACCGCAGAGACAATTTCTGAAGCAAGGTGAAGAGTAGCCAGGCAAGTCATCACAACCTCCTCACTCTTTTACAGTTCATTTATTCACATTGAACACTGCTGCTTAAGACTAACCTTTTACTCATTATCACATTTTAAAATAGTTTAAGGGTTTATTTGTAACATATGTTCACACATAAAGGGGGGGGAAAAAAAAAGCTTGCCAGGTGTCCATTAGTTTTTAAGGAAAACCCTAACCAAACTAAGCTCCTGAGTCTGAGAAATCAAACTGTAAGCCTTTCAGGAAAATTGCACTATAAAATAGACCACGCATGAAAATATAATTAAAGTGGTTAGTAGTTTTCACTACAGGAGCCCTGTTCTCCTCTCTGAAACACCAGCCATTGCTCCATTCATTTGAAATTGGATCAAATCTGCCATACAACTGTTCCGTAGTGACCGTTCTTGGGCACATGAAAACATACTCTACTCTATGTTCATCCATTAGACTTTTTCCTTCCTGCTGTTCAAGAACCCAGCAAGTATTTTCAAAGCAGAGGTTTTTACACCCTAGAAGGCTTCCCACCAACATAAAACCAGACCAAACTAGCACTCATTCATAGACTTTCTAAAGAAAAAAAAATATCACATTTATTTACGGAGATAAAATGCTTAACCAAGAAATATATCATTCAGTTTTCCATGACAGCAGTTGTTTTGCAAAGTCTATATTTCCCCCCTAAGAAGACTATATTATGCCCTAAAAAGTTTGTTTGTTTGTTTGATGACAGAAGGGTTAGTTTAGTGGTACAGTCCCAAAATTATAACGTGCAATACATAAAATGAATTCAATATATAAAAAAATATACAAGGGTACCAAATCCACTAAGGAATGTATCACAACCTTCCTAAAAAAAGAGAGTGGAATATTGGCGAAGGAAGGAAAGGTGGGTGGATTTAAAGGAAAGGTCGGTTTTCTCCAAGGATACCCTTTTTCATTTCTAAATGTTTTGCCTTGGAAATCTTCTTTATGAGCTTGCTTAAACAGTGCATATACATAGTTCAAAACAGTAACAGTTTAAAGATGTGAAAGGCTATGTATGATTCCACTGCAATGTTTCACATTATTTTCTTAAACCAAAGAATACTTCATTCACATTTTAAAGTATTAAATAGAAAGATGTCCTGGTTTGTATTATCTAACCAATGAACCAGAGAACCAGCAGCAGATTCATTTTCTGTATGATTTCCCTGATGGATACATGCAGGTTGCTGGTAAAAAATGCCTGGGAAGAGGTCAGAAATGATGCTAACAGAGAACAGAATGCTGTGGGACAGGCACAGAAAATTTACAAAACCCAAACCCAGATAAGGAATGTGCAGCCAGGGCCACCACTAATGTAATTTTAGCTTCTCTTATTTAAATCTCCTTTAATCCTTCATCTACAATTAATAAGATTTGCTATTTAAAAAAAAGTTCAGAGAGTTTCACATTTATTGCTGAAACATAAAAGTGAAATTCTGGCCTTTCATCATCTAAAATATATATAAAACTTTGTGAATCAAAAATCTCTTTCAAACATCTCTGAGGGTGACAAGTTAAAAAAACTGCCAAAACCGAACAGTTTATTGTTGAAATTCCAATGCAGAGTGGTGTAGATATAAGCCAAAATGATACTTGGTGGTATACTGAGCTGGCATCAAAGAGAGTGAGCATTCCTTCTATTTTGGAAAATAATTTTTCATTTAAAATAAAAGGCAGCCCATTAAAGGTGCAAAGATTATCTTTCTCATACCTAACAGTGTCAGACAGACTGGGTACGTGGAAGGACAGAAGCAATAATTACAGGGAAACTACTCTGAATTAATGTTAAATGTGAACTCCCATAACAGCAATGACAAGAATAGCATGATAAAAAAGGAACTGTGCATACACATATTTTGTGGGGGTTTATACTCAGATGAGATAATTTGCACATGCAGCTTGCACAAAAGGGCAATTCTCATAGCCCGGGACCCTAAATAAAGTCCTGCTTAATATAGACCTATAAGGCTGGTGTAGTGTGTAAGGAAGGCGAGAGCTGGTATGCCTTTCCCTTCCCTACTCGTCTCAGCCTGCGCACTGGGAGCCAAGGGAATGCAACCAGTCCCAGCAGAAACCCACGGTATCCTCTCCCTTATTCCACCCCTGCTGCCGGGTGAGGCAATGAGCTGTGTCAAGCCCTGCTTGACAAAAGACAACCTGTGCATCTAAAAGTATGTCCTTTTTTCTCCCATAAAGGACATTGCTTCTAAACCCTTCGCCATCAGAATGACCTACAGGGTAAGCAGTGGTGCTGCCTCGAGAGCTTTAGGACACGGCATTGTTTTAACATGAGCGGAGACATCATTACTCTTCGTCATTTCTATTGTTCTTACTGTATGTATAGAGGTAGATGTATGCACCCAGGAAAATAAATTAACCTACTCCGGATCAGTCCACTCAGTCGAGCATTTCCCCCCATCTCTCTTCAACAGTGTGTTTGAAACTGAACTGGGAAGTTTCTGTTTGCACTTTGGAGAGGTTTTCCCCTGTAGCTTTGAAAGCAGCTGACACGCTACCTGTATCCAAGCAAACCACCTCTTTGGTGCCTGTCTCTGATCCTTAGTTTCCAGCCTCATCTTCCCAGTGCACATCCTCCCAGATGAGGTAGTGGTAGTGAGTGGGAGTGGAGGTGAGCTCCTGACAACAACTGTTTGCACAGGGGTCTCCCTTGAGGCCACAGGCGAGCCAAGGAGCCTTTACTGATGATGCTGCAGCTATGGAAGGTGACAGGCACCAGCAAGCTGTTGCTTTTCAGTAGAGGGCCTGAATAGCCATATATCTCTCTTGTTTCTATCACTGCAATACAGATGTACGTGCTGTGTATCTCTCGTAAATGATGTACCTTACTATGCAAGGACAAAGAGCAAAAGGCAGTGTATGTGCATGTTGTACATCGGATATATGTGCCAAAGACTCTCAACTGATAATTGTTTCTGTTGTCATTTAAATAGACCTGATTTGAACAATTAGCTTTCTGAGATGTCCTAATTTGATCTCCCTTGAGCTAGCAAAGCCAGACTGGGTTGCACAAACAGAGGTGGTTTGAAAGAATGCTATTATTTCAGATAAAGTATGTAAAATTGATATTATTCACATTTCTAAGATCTGCAAACACCATATTATTCAACACAGAAAAATCTCTAAAATCCAGATTTCGAATGGCAAAAAACATCTTGTTTGTCAGCGTGCCTTTAGTCCTACAGGCAGAGATCAGGTTGCCAACATGCTCGAAAGAAACAGTTGAAAACTACGCTGTGATCAAATCACATTGATACCTTGAACTACACTGCTTTCTGTGACATTTAAAACACTCGGGTTGCTGCAAGGCAGTATAAACATACTGAAGGGAGGTTTCATACCATAAAAAGAAGAAATTTATTACATAATAAACATAATTCAGATCAACAAGGAGAATGGCAACCTCCAGAAGAAAAGCCTGGCAATCCCTTCCCCCCCACTCCCCCCCACGGTACACATACAGATGTGAATCCAATGGAAAATAACTGTTCATAGCTTACATTAAAATATATATTTAATAACTCTACAAGGCTCTAATGACACTTTGAGATTTTTCAAACAATAAAAAGCATTTCCAAATGCATTTCAAGGAGTAAAGGCTACTAGCAAATTCCCTGCCAAAACAACTTAAATTACCATGCCACTTTTCCATGCATGTTCAAAAGCAAAATGGAGATGAATATGAAACAACAAGTCTAAGATCTATTTTTCAAAGTGTTGAAGCCAACACATGAAAGTGAAATATTTCTTAGTCTCCTTAACTATAGATCCACCACATTAATGCAAGACAACGACTCAAAGTTATACCAAAGCATTTAAAGGCTAAAAAACAAGCAATTTGGTTTTCTCAAGGAGGGCATAATAAATTAGCTGTAGAAGAAACAAAAGTGTTCAGAATTCTAAGGCAACTAAAAAACTGCCTGTTAGACACTGAGGAATACTTAAGTGTGAAATTTCAAAACCTGAAATATCTAATTTACTTCTATTTTTAAAATGCCTGTTACTCTTAGGAATATGAAATAAGGTACTTGCACAATAACCTGAAAAACCTCAAGAAGATGCAGAGACAGATGGAAATGTAAACAAGTTTGAAGTATTTCTGCCAAAAGTCTGCTCTAATCCACTGTCCAATCATTAAAAAATAAACACCACGCAAACCCCTTTGTTTTAAATGAATTACAACCTGGAATTACTTGGCAAATACACAATGCAGAACACCATGGAAATAAAGAAATGGAATATAGCATAGAGGGACATATTTGCAAGTCATCTCCTTCTGTGCAAGATCACAAAAAGGTAACAAATATGTCTTTAGGACTCTCTTGGCTGAGGGTATAGAAAACAAAATGTTTTTTTCTCCATGGCTCTGGCAGCAGCAGGTTGGAGGCACTGCAAGCTGCAGGACCCATGGGAAATTGAGCTGTCTTACAGCCTCAGAGCTGTCCTTGGGACCCTGCTTTCTGTCCAAGCAGGCAGAAAGTAGACAGTCCTGGGGCAGTTAACCTGCAGGGCAGCCCACACTCCAAAAGGGACCCAAGGAGCAGCTTGTTGCAGCTGTGGGAGCAGGAGATGTGAGGTTGCCATCCTTGTAGCTGTATCATCATAAGGTATGTGATAAAGAAAGTAACTTTAATTCTCCCCCAGACCTAGCCCTCTGGTAGTTGGCCAATTTCCCTGCTGTGATTTATATCTCCCTCACAGTAAAATACCCCTTGTTTTAGGAAGAGAGAATATCCATAGCAATTTCCTATTCACTCCACTCTCTTGTGACAGTGTGCTTCTTAAATTACGGGTTATCATTGGAGAAGGTGCCCAGCATGGAGATTATACTTCATGAAAATAAGACACAGATGCCTACAGCATAGAGAACTGGACTTGTGATGGGGCCATCAGTATTCAGTTCCTCTCTAGTTTTATGCTATCAATGGTCCTTTTCATTTGGTGGCGTCAGAAACACCTACCAGGAGCTGTCTGGCCAGACAGGAAAATGGACACATTGCTTTTAATTACATGACTCATTAGATAATGAAATTAAGTTCGATCAGCACAGAAATTCTATATTTTATTTCTCTTACAGATTAGACTGACTACATTCACATAGGCAAAACCTTTTCACTTTCAAATTCCCAATATCTTCAACAGTATCCCAGACACTCCCCAACCACGTATTGTAGCAACTTTGAAAGAATGATTTTTTGCTGCCAATAGGCACAGGAAAGGACAAGACATTACTCTCATCAGTGCCAGCATAGACTGGAAGTAATTATATTAAGGTCAACGTGGACCTGTCAGACATTGCAAATCCATATTTCCTAGGGAGAAGAAGAAAGCAGGAGCTGAAGGCAGGAATTCGGTAGGACAGTAGTAGGCAATTGTATTAGGAAAACATGGCGTTTTAGGGTATAAAACTTTTCTTTGATGTTATTTATATATACACACTCATGGACAATATATATCTGAGCAAGAAAACAGATTCTTTTCTTATGTTGGGGAGGTCTCTTATGGATGCATTAGACTTGTTTTCCTTTTCTTGATTAATCCCAGTTGGTTTCCAATTTTTTCCAAGGAACTTCACTTCCAAATCAGGCAAATATTAGGATCCTCTTTCCACAATGAATTATACTTACACAGGCTTTCTTTGTTTGACAGAAGGTGTGGCTCAGCCCAGCTGAAATGTCTCCTTCCTACTATTTCCCCCCTGGCTTCTTGTATCAAGTAGGTAACTTTCTGTGAAGAGCAGCTGCCTGTTCTCTCTGATGCAGTGGCAATCATGTCTTTATTTGCCAAATATATAACTCTGTCCTTAGGCTGTCTGTAGTGAAAATCCACATGCAAAGGTGTGTCTGGAAGAGATAAATGTGAAAGAGGGTGATTAGGGAAGAGGTGTCATTGTTTAACTCCAACAGCAACTAGGCACCACACAGCCACTCACTCACTGCCCAGCATGACCTCATACACAGCCACTGATGTGTCAAGGTGTACCTGCTACAGCATGGTCTTATCCACAGCCACAGATGCATTGAGGTGTACCTTCTCCAGCGTGGACTTATCCTTGGGCCACAATTCCTTCAGAGGTGTACCTGCAGCAGCACAGACATAACCACAGACACAGACGCTTTGAGAAGTACCTGCTCTCTCAGGGGTTTATTCACAGCCACAGATGCTTCAGTGTGTTCTGCTCCCATGTGGATTCACCCACAGGTCACAGGTCACACAGGAGTTCCCACCTGTCCAGTACAGCAACACAGACACAGCAGCGATGCCCTGGCCATCTGCCAGCCCAGGCACATCTCCATTGCTGTTATCAGAATGTTCCCAGGCAGAGTAAGATGACGAGCAGTACAGCAGCACAGCAAGCAGCGAAAGCAAAAAGCAGCTGCTAATGAGCACTAGATTCTAATACGCAGTAAGGCAAGCAAGCCCCATGGCAAGAACAGGAGCCTGTCAACAACTAAACAGCAATAACAGCTATAAATTCAATCTGGCACATTCCAAACAAAACTGTTTTATCACGGACCCTTTGAGCCCCACATTGGGTGCCAAAAAGGACTGTCGTGTTTTAACCCCAACCAGCAACTAAGCACCACACAGCTCACGCCCTGCAGTGAGATGGGGGAGAGAATCAGATGAGTAAAAGTGAGAAAACCCATGGGTTGAGATACAGACAGTTTAATAGGTAAAGCAAAAGCCACACGGAACACCAACAAGGAATTCAATCACCACTTCCCATCAACAGGCAGGTATTCGGCATCTCCAGGAAAGTAGGACTCCATCACGCATAACGGTTACTGGGGAAGACAAATACCATCATTCTGAACGTCCCCCATTCCTCCTTCTTCCCCAGGTTTATAAAGCTGAGCATGATGTCACATGGTGTGGAACATCTCTTTGGTCAGTTGGGGTCAGCTGTCCTGCCTGTGTCCCCTCCCAACTTCTTGTGCACCCCCAGCCCACTTGCTGGTGGGG
>NW_010240336.1:154191-185771 GCF_000690775.1 Eurypyga helias | reverse complement strand
TGTAAACATCTCTGCATTATCGGCACTGTTTCCAGCACAAATCCAAAACATAGCTCCATACTAGAGCCATTATGAAGAAAGTTAACTTTATCCCAGCAAAAAACAGCACACAAAGCTCGCAAAGTTCTTCAGACACCTGATCTCAAATTTCCAGGGACTATTCATTTTCCATGCAGGAAATATAGTCTAAACCATCTAAACTGTCCTCCTTCCCATACACCTATCCCTAAGGAAGCTGCTGGAGTGGCTGATACAAAGAGGTGGCATTTGGATACTTTGCGAAGCCCATCTGTAGTACAAGGCAAGTCAGATCAGATGTATAGTCCAGCTCCATCTTCTCACACTCCTCTTGTCAGCTTCCTTTCCGTGTCCCCTTTCCTGCCTCTTAGAAAGTTTTTCCCTTTCTATTGCTGTTTCTGTAAATCTTTTACTTTTATAGAGTTTGGGAGTTGTTTTGCATGATGTCTTTGCACATCATAATTGGGAAAAGTGTTAACTCATCTGTTAGCTTTAGTAATTGAAACATGCTGACTGGAGCTCATGAGGTGTGGAGTCCCCCAGCTGAGACTAACAACAGCCTCGGAGCTGGAAGCAGAAGCTGGGAAGACCCAGGAGAACAGGCAAGGAAAGTGGCTGAATGCAAAGAGAAAGGCTTGGCAGGAGATTCAAAGAACCTGTTGTGGGGATCCAATTGTGCCTGGCATGGTACAGAACACAGGGCAGAGCCAAATGTGGCTGTCCCACTCCCCAGCTGCAAACAAAGACATAATCGTACCCATTAGTTTTGCTGCAGACTAACGATGAGTGAACTTTAACAGTTTGGAGGTCGTTTCACTACATGGTCCAGGTGATTAGCTGAGCCCCTTGGGCCTGCAAGAGCAACCTTAAATCTCATGTAAACAAGCTTAACTGTGAGAGAAGGTGAACATTTCTACTGCCCCTTCCCAGACAGTGCATACCAGTATGAAAAAGCAATGACTATTTGAAAAATTCATGTAACTGAACTTTTCAAACCTGAGAAAGACTTTACTTCATTTTCACTTGCAGATGAAAACTTATAACACTTCCTATTTCATCAGACACGTTGGGCATCCACACACAGAGATAAGTGCAGTATTCGCTAAGCCTTACAGGCACTCATTTGGGGTGGCAATATTATAGCACTTGCTATATGTGTCCATATAATAAGGAAAAATGGCTTGCAGCATTTCTCTCTGTATGTACAGCTGATCCAACATAGTGTCTATCACCCCTCACTCTCAGCCCAAGACACCTAATCTCATTGGCATTATTAAAAATATTAAGATGAAAAGAGCCTCATATATATTATCGAAGAAACAATGCTGATTTGTTAATTCTTAGGGCTTTCATTCTTCTTGAATTAGTTCTTGACACTTACCTTGCTTTCATATATATTTTTCTGAGTAAAATTTGTGAACAAAGAATCTGTAGCACACTTACGTTTTCACTCAAATCACAGCTACATGGGCTTTTCTTCCCAGCTATACATACTTTACCCCAATGCTCGACACCTACTTACTCCATGGTCTGCTGAACTCCTCCGGGTTGCTCTCTACTGAATTATGCTGCTGAACACAACCTGCAAATGTTACCACCATCTTACCTTGTTGTCTGGTTGTCCTCCCTGTTCATGCAAATGCTTCCACCGGTCTTTAAACCTTCCCAAATCGTGTGACCCTGCCACTGACATTTAATGGAGTACGACAGCAGCATCCGATTTATGTATGTGGGGACTTCCACAATTTAGCATAACAGAGTCTATGCAGAATTACCCTGATACTTAGGGGGTCACAGATTTCACAGGCACCGTTGTCCTAAAACAGTAGGTGCTCCCTCATTTACTTTACTAGCCTTGCCAGTAAAGTCTCATGAGACAGTAGTTTCCTGGCTTTTAATTAAGACATCCCTGGGACTGATGAGGAATAGATGCAGTGCTCCCACGCGCTATGGCAGCACATGGAGCTGGGTGCAGCGTTGCATGTTGCTTAGGGAGCCCTGAAACATATACTTGGTTAAGTCCATCTTTTACAGCATGTATCATCACCACAGGGAACTTTCCCACCCCTTCCCAAACCATATCCCCAGGACAAGGTTGGGAATGAGCCCTAGCAGGGCAGTCTCTGCTGGCTATCCCAAAGAGAGCTCTTGCTTGCCCTCAGAGCAGTGACATGGACAAGGCTTGACCAAGACAAAGTCCCCTGGCTTCATGCAGAAATCACAGTGAAGCATAGAAATCCTGGGTGTGGAAAGAAACTCAGCCTGCAAAGCTGGAGAGCTTTTCCAATGGGTGAATTTGATTTTTAACTTAAGACCAGAAGCGCATTCCCCAGTCGAGGAGGTGACTTGGTGAATCCCATTAACTGCTCATCTCTCCCGGCTATCTGCAGGTACTATCAATACACCTTTCGCTGACTCTCCTGGGATAGCTGAGACACTTGGCAATTAATTTGCAGGATCTCAAGCAGAAAATTATCTCTCTGTAGAACGAGCAAACCCTGACTGGTCTCCATTTTAAGACAGATAGTATAGAAATGGCTGCTATTCCCATGAAATCCTGAGCGTGCACCCCCTTCTCCCACTTATCCTTTCTTACTCCTTCTGGGATGTATATAGGTGATAAAAGACAGTGCTGTTGTACAGAAAAAATCACAGCCTGAGCAAGGCCAGAACTGTACCCAAAACTGAGCAGCCTTTTACTGAGCCATCTGACTGTCACTGCCTGCATCTGTGTGAAAACACTGGTTCCAGCCGGCTCTTTGGAGCAGGCTCAAATAGCTGAATATACACAAAACTTTTTATTCTTCCTCTTAATTTTCACCATGGAAAACAGCACCTTTAACACATAAGAATCAAGAGCTGCATGTTGCAGATGAAAGACAGAATTTCTACTTTCAACATGCAGAGAAAGCACTGAAGCATATATGTTTTATTGATTATTTTGATTGTGGATCTGGAGAATAGGATCTATTCCAAGTGACATCTGCCATTTAAAACTTTAGCAACATGATAATTAAATAAAAGTCAGTTAACTCCTAATTTATTTCTATCAATTTATTTTCCTGAACCACTAAACTGTGCTCCAGACTAGATAGTGCCCTCCTCAGAATTTAAAATGTATCATATAAAGGTTCTATACAGATACTTGGAATTTCCTTGCAAAATTGAAATCTGTTGCTATGAAGAGTCATGTTCAATACAAGTACCTATGCCTCTTACCATGCAAATCAGGAAGAAAAATGAATTCTAACTGAAATAAAGGTTTTTCTTGGAGCAGCTTCACAGGGGTATAAAAAATGGAAATAAAATGGTGATATAAAAATATATACAAACTGAAATGTTAAATACTATACATTCTATACAACATTTATCTAAAATTCTAGCTTTCTGTGAATTTTGCAATCTGCTTACAGTTATTATAAAACTGGTAACACCTAAGTAGAATTATCCTTGACTGTGAGGTGGGAACTTTGTAAATTAATCAGGTATATGAATAACAAAGAAGAACAAGATCAGTGCAAATCTGGTGCTACAGATTCATCTCCCCACTTCCAGGTGAGTTGGTTCACAACAGCTCAGCAGCTTCAGACTTACATTCTTAATGAAATCGCGAACATCTCTTTAAAGTTCCCACAAAAGTGGTTAGTTAATTCATAATCAGGGCACGAGCAGTAAATTTCTTTTCTCTCACTTAACATGAAAGTAACATTAATTACTCAACATTAATGAATGTTAATTATTTTACCAAAGAAGCTTTATTCTCCCGAGTTCCCACTCAATTAAAGCCTCCCTCATACTTTGAACAAATAGACCCTAAAAATAAAGCTAACCAAATCCCAGAACCCCTGGAATTGCTCTCCTGTCTGCGAACGTCCTGGCAAAATCTGTCTGCCTATCCATTTGGGATACTGATATTGCCTCGAAGAGCAGGCTTCCTGAGTACACCTCTGTACTAAACTCATTTACCACCCAGCCTCTCTGTGCCATTATCCTATGAGTCAGAGAAACAAGGCACAACTTTTGCCTGCCCTAATTTGAGTAGCTAAAGTTAGATGTCACCCCAGGCTCATCCCCTGAATAACCCTCTGGAAACATCTCTGTCTCTACCTCTCCTGCCAGGGCAGTGCAAATTCATCAGCTCAAACTTAGATATCTTAATATTGGATCAGAGTCTGATGAAATGTAGCCCAGCTTAAGTGATTTACCCAAAGTGCAATACTGGGAAAAAGATCTCATCTTTCAAACCCAGCTAGGTACCAGACTATTCTTACTCTTCCCCAGTTCAAAATGAAGTAGCAGCCATTGCTTCAAGTAGTATTTAGACAAGCTACATTTTTTATGTTCCAGCATTGCTGTCTGGTTAATTAGATAAAGATTTCCTCATATGGGAAAGTTAGAGAGCATTTCACAGAGAAAAACGTACCTGATTTCTGTAGTGTTTGGGAGCATTATTTTTTTTAATATATTATCATCACTTAAAATGCTTCTAATACAGAATTTTCAATATTTTTCAATTTAAGAGAAGATTTAATTAGAAATTACATATAGGTGACTGTTCATAATTCTATTCTTACCATACAAATATTTGGGGTGAATCTCAGGGGGTTCAGTTCATCCAGAACATATGATGGTCCCATTTTTATATACAAGTTGGAAGAGATTCCTGGGGAATGTAATGGTTTGGTATACTTGATACATGACCGTAAAGTGTCCAACATCTTTATGAGGTGAAGAAAAAGGCAGCTGCAAAGTACAAATGCTCACAGGGATATAAACAGAATCAACATGAGTAACCTGTCAGAAGGTACGCTGGAAGATTTGGTTAACCACTAGGTAAAAAAAGCCATTAATCTTCTATAATCTGTTTATAAATAGAATCTCCTTGCAAAGTCTCACCTTAAAAATCTATAAGGATTGAAAGAGGCGTCACATCAAAAATACCCTGCAGCTACATGTATTGAGACTGCTGTGCTTGATGTCCTTGGCCCAAAAGATGCACCTTTCCATGTGTGGCCCAACTAAAACCAACTAGCAGGCATGTGTTTGTAAATAGGCTACACAACAGATATAAAAAAGGCTGTACTTAGCCCAGAAATCATGTTACAAACAAGGAATAAATGTTAAGCAAAGCGATTCCTTAACCAGACATAGTTTATTATGCATGTGCTAAAGGTTAGGGAGGTCTGTAACTAAAATCCTTTGCATAATGCCCTGTCTCTTCCACGAACCCTTTGTTTGGTCACTTTTCAGCCTGGGTAGAGCAACCCCTGTCCACTTTCTAGTCTGCAGGTTGATGTGGCAGTTGACCACTCACTAGCAACTGTTTAATACTGGTTTTAGAAGGCTTCAGGAATACGGTACAGCTACAACTATAAGAGACAACCCCTTTCCATCATGATTTTCATCTCTCAAACTGCAAAACAAAGTAAAACCATCATCTCTATTAAAAAAAAAAAAAAGAAAATTACTCATTTGGCAACTCGCTACTCTTGTAGGATTACACCTTCAGAACATAGGTGCTAAAACCTTATTGCATAGAGTTCACAATTTTTTTTCAAATCTGTAATGAGAGACTGAAATTGCTCCTGCTTTATCATTTACAACATACGGTGAATCTGAACTGGGGGTTTCATGTCTGGAAGATGCTTGATTGATTTTAGAGTAGAATCTTCAAAGTTTTATACAGGTTTTTCTTTCACACACCAGTTGAAGTAAAAAGTCAACTCTGATTGTGCAATGGCCTGCCTAGAAGAAAAGGAACAGAGTTTTTCTGCAGACATTTATTTCTAGTCCTTATGAGCCTCCTGGTGTGTCATTATAAACTGGGGAAAACATAAGCCAGAGATATTAATGGCTTTGTTCTCATTTTCTTGTCTTAAAAAAAAAGATAAAACAAAATTAACCGAATTCAAACCTGGTGTGAGCCTCATGAATTTACAATCATACCGGTGGTAAAAATAAATAAAATCAAATGCTCCCACTTTCATGAGCTACACTGTTCATCTTGGATAGAACTGTCTTCTGTATTTTCCTGGACATTATTTTTTGTATATTCCTGTGTCAGGCTGTTTGTTAAACTTTTTCATCAGTAACTGTGAAGGTAAGAAAACAAAACATTTTATCTGATATGTGAGTGAGAACACACTGTAAACAAGATATAAACTTTAAAAATCTCCCTTGGAGAGTTTCCAAATGCAGCAATGAAACACTGAGTCTTTTATTTCTCTAGTTTAAAAGCCCATTTAGAATATATCACTTTTCATTTTCAGCAACAAATAACCTCCTAAAATAATTGTGATTTAAAGGGTCATATTGCCGACCATAATGGGCCATACTGAGTATGTCTGATAAAGCTTCCTCTGAAATGTGATTTCTGATATGCAGAGATCATAGCTTGTTTACATATAGTGGAAATCCCAGCTCAGGGTTCAACTCATCTAAGCAGCACATTTTTTCCCAGTGACTTGCCAGGATAGTTCTGTTCCCAGAATATCTTGTGAAGATTTCTCCAGAGAAAACCACCAAGAAACACCCTCTTGATTGTCCAAAAACAAGAAGGAGATCAACACTAATTTAAAACAAAAAAACCAAAACCAAAACCAACCAACCAACCAAAAAACCACAAAACAAACCACAAAAAACAAGGGCAAGAAAACCCCGTACGAGTTGGTGGGCTGTAGGAAACGACACCGTAGCACATGCCAGTCATGCTCAGCATCTGCAGGGCAGACGAGCCAGTTCCCCTCTACCCACACTGGCACCAGCAGACATATGCCTTCAGGTGAACAAGACCAAATTACAATAGCTTAATAACTTAGTGCATCTCCATCGAGTGACCATATCCCAGCTTCTATATGATAGAGCCTTCCACAATGACGAGCCAAAATGCAGCGCCTGAAACTCCTTCCTAACTGCATTAACCTCTGTCTATTTTATTGAGGTTTGGACTAACCCACTTTACCTGCCAGTTCAGCCGGGCTCACCCTGCACGCAGGGGCAATTAGGGCAGGTCCTCTGACAAGCGGCAACACATTACACTGCCAGTATTTAACCTCTGACGATCGCAAGTGAGTCTCGTCTCCAGCCAAAGTTTAATTCTTCTATGTGATAGATTAATTTTACTCTATATGGTCTTAAATCATCCTGACAAAACATGCCTGCTTTTTGTTTTTAAACAACACATCATACTATTTTTAAAATAATAATACTACTGCATAGCATAAATAGGAAATCAAACATTGTTAATATAAATTTTTCTATATCATTATATACATGACATATTTATATTCTTAATGTATATTATAGCTCTCATAGGTTCCAGCCATGTGTTCAGCACCACATTTAATACTGGCCATTTATGTTTTATTCCCTCTCTGCTCTCCTCTCCTGAAGAAGGGCTGGGAGTACAGGGGAGTACTCAGTTTTGTCCTGGACTTTGGTTTGGTTCTGGTTTCAAACATACACACTGCTCCATGCTTGTGTCAGGGGTCGAGTGGCCCAAGAGTTGCTTGTGGCTCTGGAGCAGCAGGTGAGGAGGTGGCCAGTGCTCCCGTGGGAGGGCACCCACTCCCTGCCTCCCAGCTTGGTACCCAGAAACCCTCAGCTCTCTGCACAGAGGAGTTCTGTAAACTCAATCTTTGAATTCCCATGTAAAAAGAAGATGGTTTGCAATGCAAAACCACAGCATAAATGTTTAAGGAAGCTTTCTATTATAAAAAAGTAGTTGGTAGGTCATGATGTAATGTGCTAACACACTTGAAACTGAAATAGCTTCACAGTGTCATTTTCTCTGTATGGCCAGAAAAGCATTTTGTCAGCAGGGCAGGAAGAATTGGGCTCTGTCACTCCTTCAGTTCCTCCTAAGAACAAGCAGACAATAGGGAATGTGAGTATAAAGTAGATGCCTCCGAGTAAAATGCTCTCTGCCACCATCATGAAGAGTTAATTTTGGCAAGTGGACATTACTGATTGTATTGCTGGGAACCAACACTTCCGACATCAGGAAATTAGCATTCAGATTTCCAGTGAGGATGTGGGCAGATTTTACTCTTGTCACCCATGGGTTGCAAAGACATATCTTGTGACAAGAGTTAAAAACCTGGAACTCATTTTGAAAGTATATCTGATCTAACACTAGCCATTGGAATACATCCAATTTATAATTATAAGACTGGAAAACTTTAAATTAGGTCAAATTTCAGCTCCAAATTAAACTGAGGGCATTCAAGGGCTTCATGCATAGCACCAAGACACGCAATGTTGCATTTGCTTTCACACTGGCTACTTGAAGGCTAAATTGATATTAAAAGCAAAAAAGTTAAATAAGTGGACTTCTTTTTAATCAAGAGTTGGTGTTTTCTTTGCTCATCACTTTGTACTAGAGGGTCATGAAACTATCTCAGCAAAACTGCCAGTGCCTGCAGTCTCTGTAGCCTACTCCCCAGTGAAGCTGAGGTACTTATTTAGCTGTAAGAATGTTTCACTAGTTGGAGTTTCTAAAATTACACGTGGAAACAAAAAAGTTTGATAAATCTCTCCTGAACATAATGGCAAACCTAAAGCAAATTACCTTTAAAAAATTTATTTACCAGAGACAATTCAGCTTAGATGAAATATTTGCTTTTCCACAAGGTTTAGCTTTTCTACAATTAAATAGCAAGGTTGACTGCTACAAAGAAAAGCTGGTGAGTTGCCACAAGCCACATAATGAGACTATGGTTTTGTTTACAATAGATCTCTTCGGCTCCTGGATTTTCAATCCTCACTTGTAGACCATTCTGACAACCTACTGGGGACTGGTAGGATCTCGGTAAGATCCATACTGGATCCTTTTCTTCCTGCAACCTAGACAATGGCAGTGGCATGTGGACAGAAGTGGTGATGTGCCCTGCTCTGTGTGGTAGGCGGCTGGACACAGGTCTGAAATGACCCAGTGGGAAATACAATAAAATAAAATAAAATAGTCAGGAAAAGACACCCAGTTAATAGGAATATAATTTCTATTTGGGCTATGCATGAAATCTACAGGCTTTGAAGTGAAACAAAGCCTTTCTTAGCCTAAAGAGCAAGCAGCTTACATTGTTGTTGTTTCTTTTAAAATTCCCATTTTATGACAGTAAGACTAGTGAACTCTCTACCACAAACCCACCTCTCAAACACATTTCATCAAAGTAACAAGGTTACCTGCTGGAAATCTAGCATCAAAGATATAGTGCTGTCATACAGGGCAGGGGTGAAAAGTACAGGGAATGTATTGTTTCCAGCTTAACTGCAGATAGCAAGGAGGAAGTGCAGTGATTATCTTCATAGTTTTTTGGGGGTTTTTTTTGTGTGTGTATGTGATGGAAATTATACCAGGAAATAAAAGAAAACAACACAAAACCAAATAACACACACACTCCCCGTCCCCCCCAACAATCACAACCTCCCTCATCCCTAAAATAGCCCCTGCTAAGTTATCCCTACACCTGTTCAAATATATCTGTATCTTTTCACTTCACCTACGTTGTTAACTGAAATAGGCTGCAAATATCAGACCATATCTGGATAGTGCCAAAGAGAAATGCTTGAATTAATTAGTGCAAACTATTTTCCACTCTGTCCAGATATGAAAAAAGCAAATGTAACTAACAGATGGGCAAAATAATAAATATTCCATTTTATTTTGACTTTTAATCACTCTTCCCATGTTGTATTTAAAAGAACATAGATAAACAGTCCCTTTTTAATATGAGTATGTTAAATAGAACTTATTCCTTAAAAGTGCAGTAAGCAAAAATAAATGGCTTACTTGGAAATTAAGATACTATCTTACCAAAGCTGGAGTAGGAGATAGAAAATTTGCTCAGAAATTTGGGAACTTTTTGTTGATTTTTTGCATCACAATCTATTGTGGTTAAGAATGTGATTTATAAAATGAAGGAAAAAAAAAAACCAAACCCCAAACTGGAAGCAACCATTTAAAAAACCCAGAAATAGGCAATGATGTAGTTGGGGTTGGGGTATCATCATAGCTGTGCCCCTGCAGCCTCCCATGTGGTATCCCAGTTTCCTCCCCCTGCCTTCAGGACGTCATTCTTCTCCCTGGTGCCAGCAGCAGTGGCTGTCTCCACGCAGTAGGGAAGTCAACTGCCAGGTCAGGGTGTCACCCCCAAATCTGTCCTGCCCGGAGGGAGGGAAGAGGGCTCAGACCCCTGATTTGGGGACATAACCCCTTGGGGCAGGATTGCCACAACAGAGGCTGCTTGGGGCTGGGGCTGGGTACGGTCCATCCTTGTTCTGCACAGAATCCATGTCCAAACAATTCTTTTACTTTCCCTCTGGAGCAATGATGTTTTGGGGGCTTTTTGCTTGAATACCAGACCAGTGATTCAAAGGTGTGCTGTGTGTCTGCCTGAGAGAAAGGCACTGCGGTGGCTGAAACCTGCCACCCTACCACATCTCTGCCCCCATGCCCTCACTTCTCCAGATCTGCATCCCGCTTATAAAGGCCGTGCAATGCCTGTTCATCATCTCCTACCTTCAGGGGTTTCTTTCCCTTGGTTTCCTTTTCGAGTGGTAGTTTATTCAACACGGCGCTTGTGAGCCTTTGATGGCTTGAGGTAGGAAATCATCGCACAACGAGTGTAACTCCCGGCAATCTGAACTCTGCTTTTAACACAAAACAACATTAGCTTTATCAAAAGATATATTGTTTCCACCTGCAGTTTAGAACCTTTTTGTTTTCCTTTTGCCTAGCCGCTACTTATGTTTCTTTCATCAACTGCCTTTCAAGAGAGGAAAGAATATCGCTTTCTTCCTTCGGAAACAGACTGCCCAGAGAAATCCCCCTTGCCCTAGAAATCCCTATTTAGGGTCAAATTTCTTCCTTGGATACTTGATTAGGGACGTTCTGAAAAATCAATGGGAGCTGCATTCAGGCCTTTAAAGTGTGGCCTTGCTGAAGATAAAGAAATATAAAATTCCAACAGAAGAATCTGTCTTTTCAGAAGAAATCCTTTCAAACATTCGAGTTAACTAGGAGCTTGTTTTCCCATTCACTTTCAAAGAAACAGAGCAGTACACTTAGGTATAGCCACCTCTTATCTTCTTTTAAACAAGTAAGAAAATAAACATTGTCTTGAGCCCTTAGTTTAAAAAAACCCCTAACCCTCTCACAACATTAGCTGCATGAAGACATATGGGTTGTATTTTCTTTGGGGAAAATATTGCAACCTTTCATCAGGATGAAATATATACATAGATGTATGGTCATCAATTTGGGAAATTTATATACTTGAAATAAATGCCAGCATAGTCAAATACGTTGTTGTAATACAAGTGAATCTTTTACATGGTATAACCATAACGGTCCAATTACCCTCATGCAAATTTCACATACATTTAATGACAAATAATCAAAAGCTTTGAAAAATCAGTGTGCAGTTAGATCTAAAATGGCCAGGGTAATGAACAGTTCTGCTACATTATTGTCTTATGGTCACTCAGAATGACTACTCCTTGCACATAAAATAAACATGAACAAACAAATATATTGAGGGAAGAATAGATTTTAAAGTGGATTTTGATATAAATTTAGCAATATGTCCACGTAGAAAATAACACTCTGACATGTGAATTGTTCACTTAAAAATAACACCATTGTCCTAAACAAAACAACCATCCAATAAAGATTCAACATTTTATAGTATTGTAGTCACAAGGGAAAAATTAATTTAAAAGCACACATTCTGTATGTTTTGAAATCACAGATCCAAGCCCCAGTCAAGTAAACCAATTTGAGTAGTTCTTTTCATTAGTCACATGCCAACATTTATTGCTAAATTAGCAAGCGAGCATGTAACGCTTTCAAAATTAATAACCAGGCTTTGACTGCTATAAGGTCAGGATTTCAAGTTGCTTTCCTACATATATGTTAAACATTTTTACCAAGACTAGTACTACAGAGCTAGTGCAGAGCTTTGGAGGAATGATCTAAATCCTCTTTTGCCTTCTGCATTGTTAGCAAAGGTGCTGGCAAGCATTCCTAGCATGCACACTTTGCACGGCATAAAATTTTAAGTAGCAGAAAAAAGTCCAGTTCCATCTTAAAATGTTAGATCTGAAGATGCTTCGTGTTCAGTCTTCTAAACTGAACACATTTGGTATAAAAGATAGTGAGAGTTACATTGCATGAGAATTTTAAGAAGGTGTAGTGAAGGATTATCTTTAAGTATAATTATTTTTAAAGGATAAAAGGAATGTTTTAATACTTCCTTTTTTTGAAAAAAAAAAAAAAATCTGTAATTACTGATGCTTCTTTCCCATAGTCATGAATATCAAGACAACCAGTAGGAAAAAATGGGTCTTCAACATCCCAACTAATTATCCTGAGTTGTCTTTGAAGAAAGACTATTTAAAATATTAGAAACAGGGCAGATAAGTTTAAAAGTTTGCTTATGGAAATAAATATACAGCAGAACCTACCCAGGATGGTTTCACTAGTTATGAACCAGCTGCATTTATGAAGTGACATTTGGAAAATTATTAGGAAAACAGGAAAATTCACATATTCTGTTCATTCGTAAGGGAAAATGGTCACGGCATGCTGCTCCTAAGGCTGCACATTGAAAAAAAAAAAAAAAGAACAATAGTAAAGAGACTATCAAATAACAGCAGTGGAACAGCCTTACAAGCTACCATAAAATAAACAGGTATTGTAAAATTAACAAAAATAGACAACCATCACTGATATACATAGATACATACCAGTACGTTTGTCTGATGGGAAAAACATATTTTTGAAAGAATTCATGCACAAAATTTCCAGGACGAGAGTTGGGCAGTGTATGGGTATGATGCAAGATTCCCTTAGCACTCTGCCTGCTCAGCTCAATACCTTCAATTAGCCTCATCCTATGCTAGGAGGTTGTCACATCTTTTCAGGATGGAGGAAAAGCTGGGGATGGTACTGGAAGCTATTTTACCAATATTTTGAATGCATACAGATCAATGTGCCAGTGTGGGTTACAGGTGAAGAAACTGGTTAGAGATAGGAAATCACACTTCAGAGCAGGATAGATCTTCCCTCTCCTCTGGCTCAGCAAAGGAAGAAATACGAGGTGTGCTATTCTTGTTGATTTTGGTTTGGAAGATTCAGGCTGGAAGTGAGCAACACCCACTAAACAGCATTTTTGTTTCCAAAAAACGATTCCAAAAGTGAGAGGTGACCTCATAATACAAAAGTTTTTGCATGAAACACAGGTCACTCTAGTTTAGACCTCAGCTTGAATCACTCCCCTGGGAGCAGTTGGCTGCCCCAGGGCAACTGAAAGGGGGGGTTGCATCAGGCAGAACCTGTCCTTTTCCTCGGATGTGGGAGGAAACACTAATAAGTCATATTTTGAGGACTATAAAATTTCAAATTAAGATTTCTATCATTGTCCCAAAGTATGTAGATATGAAGACAGTGTTAAATCTGAACCTGTGTGCATGCTTCAGCTTCTGCAAGGTAATATATTGAAATAAGGAACCCAAACTGGACTTTAATCAGTGGCAGAGAATGGGCAGTCGAGTTTAGGAAGCTGGGCAGAAAAGGGTGCTGTTGGACACGGGGATACAAAAATTCCCAATGAGTGAAAGTACATGCTGGGCTTGAAATCAAGCAGGCATGGATAGGCAAAAAGAAGGGACTTATATCCTGGTTTACCCGATGTAATTTGGCAGTAAATCCCTCTTTTAAGATAATTTCCCCATTTTGGCTTATTTAGAAATGCCAATAGCAAAGCAGAAATTACATACTTTGAGACCAACCACTATCTCAACAACGGGCTGAAGAAATTTTTTCATCGATGGATGCCAGCTTCTTCAAGAATACTTCATAATGTGACCACCTTTGCAATAGCTTAGCCAAAGAGTGTGTGAAACAGCTTTTACACGCGTCCTCTATTTCTGCTGGCTGTCTGGAGAAAACCAGATTGATGCAGGTGCACTGTCTGCATCAGGCCATGGACCAGCATGAAATGTCCCCTTCCCCCTCATGTCTGAGCAGGGCACCCCCGGGTGGGTGTCACCTTATGGGAGGCCCAGAAAAAGAATGGCAAAGAAACACTATTGAAATGATTCAAAGTCTATAAGACTGTATTGATTATTTCTCCACAGCTCCCTCACAGCGACTGTTTCTACACATGGAATTGTGTTACTTAGTCAGGCACTGTAAAGAAAAACCAAAACATGAAAGAACAGATTGAAGAAAAAAAGAAAAAAAAAAAAAAAAGGAAAAATAGCTGAGGCTAGTAATCCAAACACTTTATTATGAATTACAAATGCTGCTGGGGTCAGAAAGCAAAAGGTTGGATTACTCTCTCTTAGAATATTTATTACAGAAATTAAATCACTGTTTTTATCTCTAGTTTGGGGAATGCACTTGCAGAAAAGATGAGCTCACTTCTTTTGCTATCTACCAGCATGGTAATGTCCTATTTCATTTTCCTGTTAGAGTATTACTTTTTTTGTGATTATAGCTGTGTCAAAGTGTACTTTCTTTAAGCATGTAGAAGCAGCATAATATCTTTCTATGAAATGAGAGAATTCTGAAGTTATTTGAATTATGCGATCCATTATAATGCAATATCTGGGCTGATGCAGTGGCTTAGTAGCTAGCTTCTTCAATAGTCTGAAATTCTTGTAAATACTTAGCCCCCTGACACGGTTTCAGGCTCTGTAACACACCAGTGGTGAACTTACAGTCATTTAGATATTAGCACTCAGAATTACAAGGGAATACTTTATCTCCCATTTCTGCTATTTATTCTTTCCTACAATGTGTCATTAAGAAAATTTTTTGTGTGACATTAAAAATATTTTGAAATTTCAAAAACCCCACTGCACATTCTGAATGCTCTTGTGCAAATACTCAGACAAAATTAAAAGTGACAGTATTCGATCTTTTGAAGAGCAATTAAAGATGATGAGGCAAAATTTTGGACCTACTCACTTTATTAGCAAAATTCCCAGTGGAATTCCCAATAGTTCTCCCTGCAGGACATTTACAGTCTCTGTCTTTTCATCTCATCTGTTTCAACACTTACAAAGGAATGAATAACTTTGTGAATTTCTAGATTCAAGAGCAGACGACAGCAGCTTAGCTGAGCTTGTGCAGATGAGACTGATGTCATGGTATTGGACTGAGGGAGAAACCAGACATGTTATAAAGATGATATATTTTGTTGCAATTGAAGTCTACAGACTAGGGGCTGCGTTAGATATGAGCTCTTTGTAGAACATAAAAAACCCTCAGAAACCACAAAGTCTTTCCTGACTCACAGCTCTGATGTTAGTGCTCCAACACAGACCCAACTATCTCAGTGCTAAGCAATTATAGTGATAATGAGCAGTGGCTGGAAATGACTGTGGGCATTGACCAGCAACCTGAACCAGAAGAAGATACCAACTGGCCTGTGATGGATTTCCAGGCACTGATCTATATGTGCTATAAAAGGCTTCAGATTATATCAGCCCATTCAAATGTGTGGGCACTTCTACTGAAGTTGTCCCTTACTAACTCATTCCATCTAAGGCAGCCTCTGGGTACCAGAGCCCAAGAAATTCCTTAAGCAGGTATATTGCCTTTTGGTTAGATAAAATCCTTTATCACTTGCGCATCACTTCTTTCTATGGAAATAAATTTCTTTAGCAGATTTGAGGACCAGAAATACCAAATTGGTAACCTTTAAATCTCCTAATGGTTTATTTTCCAGTTTGAAGATATCTAGAATCTAAGCAGTCTCAGAATTTAAAGAAACTAAAAATAATGATAAATAGACAAGTAAAATCAACACCAAAGAGTTGTAATCCTCTAGCTGAATTTCATCCAGTAGATATCATTCTATCCAGTGTATGAGAGTATATTAATATAACATAATATAATATATCATAATGGATAAAAAAAGTGCTAAAAATCACATTTTGAACTGCACATGTATGGTAGTTTAACCCTAAACCTAACTGCACCCTAGCCCCAAGTTAACATTATAAATCCAGGTTCTAGGTGACCTTACATTCAAAGAATGTAAAAAGGAAAATCCATTTGCAAGTATGAATCCCATTAAAAAAAGAAACTATATGGGATGAGCTAAAATAGATTTTACTACCAGTAAAAAAACATTTTACAGAAAAGGAACTTAGGTTTTAGAAATAAAACCAGTAAGTATTCTTATGGTTGTTGATTAGTGGCATGCAGAAATTACAGTGAATGGTAAGTACCCTAGTCATCCATTCTAATTAAAATTTAAATTGAAAACTGGGTTCTAATGAAGAGGAGCTTAGTGCTGGTCTTGAGGGATCTCCTGTCAGTGGGCAAAGGAAAAAAGTGCACAAAGGCAAAAGAGATTTCACTCAGGCGTTTACTCGGTGTATGCTACACTCTAATATAAAAAGGAGTGCATGCTGTCCTTTTATTGAAAAAGAACAAATGCAGGAACAGTTGCTCTTCATGGACCTGCAATCTAGTGAGAAAATCTTTCCAAGTCTAGCAGAGGAGCAAACAGCAATAAGGAAGAAGTGATCCTATAATTTTGTCCACCCTAGCAAAGTTGTTATGTTATTGTTACTTTTGGATTGTTTGACAGCTGCACTCTGCCAGCCTGCCCAAGTTGCTGATAAAAAACATAGTGGGGGGTGAGTCCTGACATATCTTCCTATACCTGCACCTGCTCAGACATGCATTTAAGGAAGGGTCAACATTTGCTGGATAAAGTGAATTGAAGTGCAATGCAAGCTCTTGGAAACACTTTAGGTTTGAAAACACCAGTGCATTTGCTTAGAAACTTTAAAATGATGTTTTAATGTCCTACTAAATGTAATAAAACCAAAAATCCATCACACCCTTAAGCTAATAAATTGCCCAATGCCTTGGAAAATTCCCTATGCATCAAATGATAACCTGCTAAATGAATGAAAATGCTAAAGCCACAGCATCTTGCAAAAATAGTTATGTATCTCTAATGGTCTAATACAAGATAATGGAAAATACAGCAAGTATATTGTATTTTTAAAGCCTGTTTCTGTGCTACCTCAGAAGCAGAAATTTAAATGAATAGTTATAACCTCATTCAATGTCAATACCTTCTACCAAGGGTTGCTAGTAGCTGTGATTTTAAAAGAAAGAAAAAAATCAGAAAAATGTAGGAGCTATAAAAGATCAACCAGATCACCTCAGTTTATACAAGAAAATAGGCTATGCAGTATTTCCCTATATGGAAATTTAACTATGCTATGTGCAAGTGTAATAAATTAACTTCTTAAATCATATTCTGAATAATGGGAAAAAAAAAAAAAAATCCCAAACCCAGACCTCCCATTTGCTGCTGATCCCTCTTTGCAGGATTGCATTATGGTTTTTGTTGCCTCCATCTCCCCCTCCCCCCAAAGGTAATAAATGCGGTATTAAGGCAGTCTCTGTCCCTGGCTGTGAGCTTTCTGTAGATGAAAGTTAACTCCTGTCTTTCAAAACACTATGAGTGGCAGGTTCCATACCAGTGTGGAAGAGAAATCTCGCCTCTAATCTACCACAAACAAAATACAATGTCTCCTCACAAACCTCCCTCTGTCACTGTGCTCAGAAGGTTGCAATAGCAATATTTCTCTGGCTACATTTGCGGTAAAGAATGCAGAAACCGTAAAAAAAAAAAAAAAAATCACAAGGACAGATTTGGCATAGGCAACAGGTTGAGTTTGATTAAAATGTACTAAAATTGTATTTTTTTTCATTTAACAGTCAATGTTGTTTAATGTCAGTACTGTTAATGAAGTTGTCAAGCCTGTCACTTTCATTGAATACCAACTTTGCTAAGAAACTGGTACTACAATTACCTCCAGCTCTATACGATTAAATTCATCAAAACACACCAAGGCTCCAGATTGTGCCAAACCTTTGAAGGATTTCCCCATGGCTTTGTAGTCTCTTCCATCAGAACAGCTCAACACAATACACTGCCAAAAGAAAAGAGCTTTTAAAGATCATTTTTTGTTGTTTAAAATGTATATAATTTGGCAACGTTTACTTTTACTGCCTGTAATTCGGTCTCCCCCACTGCCACTCCCCAGCCCCAGAATTTCCCCTTATTTATCCAATTTAAGTCTGTAATATGAAAGCAGCTCATGCGGTTCTTAACTAACTCAGTCTTTCACAGTAGCACGTGAAGCACATTTACACACAATTTTAAAAATAAATCTCCAACAGCAGGAAGACAAAGTTAAAAGAGGACCAGCAGCAGTTTCACGTCCACCCAACTCCTGCACTAGAATACGCTTCTCAGCATCCCTTGGTGAAAAATCAATTCTTTTAAAGAAATCATATAACTTTCAGAAAAATAAAAAAATACAAATACCCTCCAAAACTAGGGAGCAGGTGAGGGAGGAAGGCTTTTCGGTTGAAAAGTCACTGGGGAAAAGAGGTTCCTGGATTTGTCTCCTCCCTCTGCTGACATAAGGAAACCCCTGCAGGATGAGGTGACCACTCTCAACACAAGCCACCTGGGCAAGAGCTAACCTCCTCTATCCCCATGTCTTCCTCTCCCACCAGGCTGCCTGGTAGCCTTTGAAGAACCAGGTGTCCTGAGAGGAGCCCAATTCCAGCTGAGCAGCCCCGGGGCAGGGACCTCTTTGGGCACACTCTGGGCTGGGCACTTCTTGGTAGCTCATAGGGGACAAACCAGCAGTATATCAACACGAGTGTCCCCTGAATTTTTCAAACCATTGGTTTTGCTCTGTGTTCCTTATACCATCCTGGAAATTAATAAGCAGCATGTCCTGAAGATCCAGCAGGAGAAAGCACTGTCCTCAGATGTGGTTTTGTGGAAATTAAAATACCTATGAAAACCAAGACGTAAGAGATGAAAAATCTAAAAATAAATATGCTTATTTACACTGAGCTGGACACACACTTGCTGTGCTGCTGTAGCTGGGTTGAAGAGTGCAGAAGGTGAAAAGGTGAATGCTGTACCACTATTGTCAAAGCTAATTTGACAACACAGAGTGTAGTCTAGAGCAAAGCACACTACTTGCTTGGGCTGAATATACTGTACAGAATAAAATTCTCAAGTATATCCACAGAAAAGGGACATTAAGAGGAAAATAAAGTTCTGAGTCTACACTGCAAGCTCAAGACCATGTTGTGTTTTCCAGACAGCTACTCGCAATCTCTTCCACCAGCAACCACCAGTTTTGATTTGGTGAAGGGGTAACGCAGAAGGACATCCAATGCAGCTGCAGGGAAGTAATTTCCTCCTGGCTTCCCACTTGCTGCACTCCCCTCCCCAGGCTGTGCTTATAAATAAAACACACCTAAAACTCTTGTGTTTATACTTCAAGACAAATGGAGTAGAGAGACTTTGACAGATGGATCACCTGTGGAACCGTCTGGCTCCAGCTCATGCAGATGCAGAAAACAGCAAGAAGGGTCTCCCCTGCCATTCTCAGGAACCTCTGCTCCGATATGTAGGAGGTGCAGGGTCAGCCCAAATGCGTCACACCTGCAGCCCCTGTAATCCACCAGAGGTCAACCTTTGCCATAAGCCGGAGCAGCCTGTGCAAGTATCTCTGGGACCAAGAGGGACAGGTAACAGAACAAGCCACCATGGATGCGTATGTAGCAACAGGAGCTATCTGGTCAGGCCATAACATGCTGGGGGGATGGATCTATCCAAAATAGAATCAGAGATGAGACAAGCAAGAGAATAATGAGTCAAATTCAGTGGTTAACTTAGAGGTCTGCATACCAATACATAAGTATATGGAACGAACAAGAGAAGATTGAAGTCTTCATACATGATCAAAATTACTGCTTAGTTGTCAGCAGAGGTTAAATCCAATTGCATTCTCTGAGCTAGCATATGAGGTGGGACAAAACTTGCTCGAGAAGTACAGGTAGAGGAAAAAGGAAGGATCTGATATTTCAAATATTAAGGACGATTTGAGCAACCTGGTCTAGTGGAAGGTATCCCTGCCTATGGCAGGAGGGTTGGAACTAGATGGTCTGTAAGGTCCCTTCCAACCCAAACCATTCTATGAATCTATGACTCTATGACATATTCATTTGCTCTGAGATCCCAGAATGCAGAGTGCTTTTGAACAGCTGAAGAGCCCTTAAGTAATGATTAAATAGAAATACTTGTGGAATCTATTAAAGTTCACCAAAACAGGACAGTCTGATGGAGGAGGCTTTTATGAGCAATAAGCAGAATCATTTAAATGGAAGGACTTGGCAGCACAGCATCCCGTTCTCCTTCAGATGCTCTGGCAACAGCTACTCGATACAGATGACAGAGAAACCTCCAGAAATGAAGTATTTCTATATTTGATTCTAACTAATGCAATGAGTCATTTGAAAACCCAAATATAGAAAACAGTTCAAGTGAGAATCATTACAGAGAAAGAATAACAAAACAGAAACCAATGGACTTCAAGATATTGATAACCTCAAAAAATTGTCTGCTCAGCTCTCCAGGATCTAATCTGAAAGGGATAAATAGGCAAGGGGAAATGACATTTCCTCATCATGACTGTACTAAGGACACAAGTGCAAACTATAGTAAGGAAAAACTAACAGAGAGAATTCAGTAAACAATAATCTTTTCACTTACCAGGAATACTTGAAGGTATACAAGAGGCAAAAATTATGTCAGCTTACAGACAGGTTTACAGAAATAACAAAAGACAACAGAGAGATTCACAAAACCATGAAATGAGATACAACTAAGAAGTGACATGGTGCATAACCAGAAATCATTCAAGAACGTTAGTAATATTAAGAGCTGAAAAAAATGTGTAAGAACACAAATTGCAAATGAAAAATTATCAACAAGTAGTGATGAGAAGATCAAAGTTTACTACTCTTTTGTGTATGTCTTTACTGCAGTGGCCATCTACAATGTGGTAGCCAGCAACACCAGTGACAGGGGGGTAATACCTCATGTTAATGCAGGCAAATAAAAAGTTAAAAAGTAGTTAGCTCAATTATTGTATTTAAAGATCTGGCTGAAGCAATGTCAGAATTATTGCCCACAATCTTTGAGGATTAATGGGTGACTAGTGAGATACTAGAAAACTGTGAAGGTCCAACTAAAAGGAGGAGCCAGAGAATCACCAGCTCAATTTCAAATCCCCAAAAAGCAATGGAACAAACAATTAAACAAAGGTCTTTTTATAAGCCCTGAAAAGAAAACACGATAAGCACCAGTCTGAGCTGATTTGTCAGGAACAATCACATCAAAGCAATCTAATTTATTCCTGTGACAGGAGAATGACTAGTCGATATGGACAGTGTAGTAGATGTCACACACCTTCTCTTCAGTAAGGGTTTTGACACAGTCTCATGAGAAAGCAAAGGAAAACTTTGTGGAAAATTATTTCAGGCTTAGTATACCTGCTGGAAAAACATAGTTTAAATGTAGCTACCAGTGGTTGATTATCAAATAGAGGACTATATCAAACAGGGCTCTGCAGTGCACTGCACCTGAGTCTGCTGTTCTCTGATATTTCCATTAGCCACCTTCATGTCAGAACAGAGTGTAAAACTTAAAAAGCATACTACCTTACTAATGTGAATAACCAAAGCTCTGTTGTTTCAAAAATGCTGTCATGAGAAGTCAAGAAGCCTAGAGGGATGCTCACAAAATAAACATCCAGCCCTGAAGAATCTCCAGCTAAAATGCTGTGCTGAAGAAACGCAAGAAAGCTGTACACTGTTAGAGAGTATTTGGAAAAAAAATGGGAATGTTCTACAATGGACCATTTAATGAGACTGAAAGAGACAATAGCAAGAACAAAAAATGGCTTCTTTAAAAACAGAGAAAATTATCTTTTTTTTGTGACAGCAGTGAATGAACAGGCTGTGGAATGCACTTTTGTCTCAAAGGTAAACTTTGTGTGCTTAGAATCACAGAATCATTTGGGTTGGAAGGGACCTTAAAGACCATCCAGTTCCAACCCCCCTGCCATGGGCAGGGACATCTTCCACTAGACCAGGTTGCTCAAAGCCTCATCCAGTCTGGCCTTGAACACTTCCAGGGATGGGGCATCCACAGCTTCTCTGGGAGACCAGTTCCAGTCCCTCACCATCCTCTCCGTGAAGAACTTCTTTCTGATATCCAATCTAAACCTCCCCACTTTCAATTTAAACCCATTACCCCTTGTTCTGTCACTACAGGCCCTTGTGAAAAGTCCCCCCCAGCTTCCTTGTAGCCCCTTCAGGTACTGGAAGGCTGCAATAAGGTCTCCCCAGAGCCTTCTCTTCGCCAGGCTGAACAAGCCCAACTCTCTCAGCCTGTCCCCATAGCAGAGATGCTCCAGCCCACTGAGAATCTTCGTAGCCTCTTTTGGGCTCACTCCAACTGGTCTATATTCTTCCTATGTTGAGGGCTCCACAGCTGGATGTAGCACTCCAGGTGGGGTCTCACAAGAGCAGAGCAGAGGGGGAGAATCCCCTTCCTCGACCTGCTGGCCACACTTCTCCTGATACAGCCCAGGATACGGTTGGCTTTCTGGGCTGACAGTACGCACTGCTGGCTCATGTCCAGTTTTTCATCCACCAGTAGACCCAAGTCCTTCTCCTCAGGGCCGCTCTCTATCCACTCTCCTAGCAGCCTGTACTTGTTTTTGGGATTGCCCCGACCCCGGTCCAGGACCTTGCACTTGGCCTTGTTGAACTCCATGAGGCTGGCAGTGGCCCACCTCTCCAGCCTGTCCAGGTCCCTCTGGATGGCATCCCTTCCCTCCAGCGTGTCAACCGCGCCACACAGCTTGGTGTCATCAGCAAACTTGCTGAGGGTGCACTCAATGCCATCATCCATGTCACTAACGAAGATGTTAAACAGTACTGGTACCAACACTGACCCCTGAGGAATGCCACTTGTTACTGGTCTCCATGCAGACACTGAACCATTGACCACCACCCTCTGAGTGTGATCATCCAGCCAGTTCTTTATCCATCAAGCTGTACATACATCAAATCCATGTCTCTCCAGTTTAGAGACAAGGACATCGTGTGGGAGGCTTTGCATGAGGACACATGACTTTGTTGGTCCAGCTCCATGGAAGAGACACAGGCTAGGGTGATCCTGAACTCCTCCTTCTGTCTTTTCACATGACTCTAAAACCAGAGAAATATGCAGGGAATATCAGACAATCTCTGACAAGCGGAGCTTATATCTAGCATTGTCTCTTTTAAGGCAGCAGGCACAGTGCAGTGCCATGAAGACATCCACAAACTCTATATAAACATAGTCACCTGAAGTGCCTGGAGTGACAGAGCGGGCAATACTGGGTGAGATATCTGCCCACCTCCTGCTCAGTTAACTCACTCATATCTGCACAGCACTCCATCCTGCAATGGGGACATGCCTCTGGCAATTGGTTCATGCCCAACAACTTCAGTTTTTATAATCTCAGTTAGTAAGAACTGTGTAAAAAGAGCATCCTATCTGGAGATTGGATGGATGTTTTTATTCCCCATGCAAATGTTCAGTTCTTGTTTTATCTCCTGGCATTTTTTATTATCTTTAATAATAAGGATAATTATCTTTAATAATAAAGATAGAATTATCTTTAGTGACTGGATACTGCATAAAATAATCCCTTTTTTTAAAAAAAAAGTTAATTGTTTTTCAGCTTTACTTTGTCTTCTCACATATGTTGTTAAGCACAAGAGGACAGAGGACTAAACTACCTCTTCTGAGAAATGATCCTTCCATACATAACAGTCCTGATATTTTTCAGCTGCTTCTCATTTCAAAATCATACCAGAGACCATACCAGATTAGAAGGGACCCTGAAAGATCATCTGGTCAAACTAAAATCTCACTCTGTCCTAAACTGTCCCAAAAAATTGTCATTTGAAGCCTCACGCCTTTTATATCTTTCCAAGACAGAGTTGCTTGAGCTTAATAACAGCATAGAGTTGGAGGAAGAAGAGAATCTTTTCAAATCATGGCACTGTCAGTGTTTTCAGTATTATTCTGTACCTAGTTCCTTAGATAATCAGTTTGGCTGACTCGTGTTATAAAAAACTGCTTCATATTTGCATATTAAGCAGACGTGATATCACCTGTCCATGGTGATATCCCTGGTCTTTTACCTTAGTTGTTAGAGCTAATTTCGAAGCAGCAGTGTGCATGAATACCTCAGATTATTCTCTCTGAAGTCCATTAGCCTGTCTTCATCAACAATGTTTTCATCTGCTACTGTGCTGCCTGGTGCTTTTGTTTTGGTCTGTCCAAATTTCATGCTTTGATCCATGGGGGCATGAAGTTGGAGACCAGGGGGAATGGCAGTGGCACACAGATCTACCAAGAACAGGGCCCAAACACAAATATCTTAACTCTAAGGAAAGGCCAGGAAATCACCTTGACTTCTTAGGAAGTAGACCTGGGTTTTCTCCTCTCTTTGGGTCTGACACACATGCCTGCTCTGGTAAGGCCACTTCCAAACATCTACAAAATCAGTGGAGTTACACCAAGCAAGGGAGCTAGCCCAGCATGTGTTACCAGCTTTTCTGAGCTTTTTGTATCCCTCCACTACCATTTCTTTGCATTGCATTTTCCCTTTTCTTCCTTCCCCCGCTTCCTTCTTTTTCTGTGTGAGAAATCCACTCTGTCATTTTTTCTTCTAGGTCTCAATTATTCTTTCTATCCTGCTTTCCTTCTCTGTCAGAATTCCCTCTTGCTCCTAATCTTTTGTTTTCTTCCTTCTCCTATCTGCTCAAGACTGATTTAAATACATGCATGGGGAAGTCATTTGAATGGGACTTTTGCCTGTAAAGACTAAAAACAAGAGTCTTGCTCCACTGGTACTGCATTTCTAGACCACACATTCTGCAGAAAGTTACATTCACATGGTCAGAAAGAGTTTATATGTCTGGAGACAGGGAGGAAAGCTGACTAGAGATTTTTCACCCCTTGCAGAGTCCCAAACATAACCGTGACAGGGGCTCAAATGACTCATTGTAAATGTTTCAGCCATTAAAGTATTTAATCCTGAGCATCATATGATGCATGAAATAGGAAATTCAACATTTCAGTCTCTTAGACTTTCTCATGAAGTAACTTTCCCTGCAATGTTTTTATGACCACATTTTCTCATAACCAGCAATGTCTCTTTCAGACTTCTTTTAGTGTATGTTTCTCTCTCTCTCTCTCTCATGTTTTTCTCCCCATATTGTGAACACTCCTCGGGCTTCTTAGCTTTTCCCTTTACCTAAAGCCTCTAGTGTCCTTTCAGCCCAGGATGATCAAAGAGGTGTGGCATTTTGCACTGCTCGAAAATTGACATCATCTGAGATGTTAACACTTCGCTGCTGTTGAGCAAGGAGTGCTGAACAGTTGAAGTACGTCTGCCAGGAACCGAAAGAGCAAGTTGCTGAGCACAGGCATCCCTCTTTTTTTGGTAGTATTCTTTAGCTCTTACTTGCAACCACCAAACCGTGACTCTCCTTGCATTTGTCCATGAAGTACAGGCTGAGAACAACAGCACAGCATCACTGACAAGTCAGGGAACTCCTTTACCTGAGAAGCCAGCACTGGTCTGAATGGGTAAACAAGGATTTCAGTAGGTGGCTTGGGGTACTGCACTAGTAGTTAACCCAATATTATTTTGTGTAACCAATAGAAATAAACACGATCTTAAAGTTAAGCACATACTGATGAGTCAAAATTAGCCAGAAATTAGAAACCAGTCATGGAATGTTTTCCTATTACATATATGTCTATGTTGGGACCTGTTTCTTTTCATTTGCATGTGTTTATGTACTTAAGAGATATTCATAAGCAAATCCTCCCTCTCCTACATGTTTATTTTCTTAATGAAAATATACTGCAATTTGTTGCTTTAGAAGCACTGGTGTTTTATCTGTCAGGTACAAGAATTTTAGATCATTTCCTTATGTCTTTATTTCTGTATTTCTTTCTGCTTTTATTTTATGATTTAAGAAACACATAAAAAACTACCAACAAAAGATATCTAAGTGCCATCTGAATGCATTATTATAAAAGGAAGCAAAGCGCCCAGTCACATTACTATATGCTCCCAGAAAACACTAATAACTGTTTGTATGCATAACAAAAAAATATGTATAAAACATTGTATATAGAGCGACATAGCAATGAAAAATATCCTTCTGGGACTTAAACTGTTATTGTCTCAATGAAATTCAGATCCTCTTTTCTCCACTAATTTAGCAGCACACAAAACCAAAATCCTTCCAGTCCCACACTGTGCCTCAGAAATGCCTGTGTACACAGACTGTGGTTCTTTAATCAGTGTAAATTCACCCTGCAATTTTCTCTCCCCACTGCTACCCCCTTGAGCAACAGCTTAATAAATAAATAAATAAATAAAATCCGTTTAGCTACTCCCTGAGTTGAGTGCAGCCAGACATCCTCTCTAGGTCTTTAGGTAGATGAGCAACCGTGCTGACTCCAGTGACTCACATACTTGTAATTATGTGCACACAGGGAATCTACATCCTTAATTTGTTTTTTGCCTCCTGTGGTGTTTAAATCATGAGGCTTTTTTTTTTTTTTTTTTTTACCTGCTTGTTTTTCTAGTCTGCTCTTAGCAAGTTTCCCTTTTTTCTGTTCTAGCTGGCTTTTCAGGTGTTCCACCAAAGTATAAGTAGAAGGCTCCCACCAGAGTCCTTAAAGAAGAAAGATTTCCAGGGTGAGTATACTATATTAATAAATGAAACCCAACGTTTTAAAAATTACACTGTCAGAAAAACCCATTAGGCTGTAAAAGAGTTGAAGTAAACATTAGATTTTAATATCTACTGCTGCTTAGATTTTTCTGAACTGAAAATCCCCAGTGAGCACTTAAAACTTCATTACTACGCTGAAAGGTTGTGAAAGGCTATTTAAAGGTTTTCAATTTTGCTGAAGTCTAGAGGTTATTACAGCTTGAAAGAATACAAACCCTAATATTACATGGAATGAAAAGAATCAAATTTATGTTCTCATCTCCCCTGTAGTTTAATCCACTTCTATTAGATTCAATGGAGAAAATTAGGGCAGGTTGAAACTTTTTAGAGGGCTGATGAAAAATAATATTTGGTCATTGTAGAAAACATTTCTGACTATTACTCACACTCTAAAGGATATTCCCATCTCTCGGTCCCACAGTCACAACTTATAGTGTTATCAGCCTCCTGCTCAGAAACCCATGGGCTATGACCTGTGTCAGACTCATACCAAAGTGTCCAGAATTACACAAGAAAAATGAGGATATCTGACTCCATCTCAGAACAGAGCTTATAGATAACTTGATATGCAGGCTTCCATTATAAATATTTTAGGCTCTTTTCCCCTCCTATTTAATTTGGGAAGGAATATTGGGTGACTCAAATGTTATGGGCTATTTATCATCATAGGAGACATCTATAATGGAAGTTGACCAAACAGTGCAGTGCAAATTATGATAAAGAAGAACTTTTATACTCATCTACTGAGCAGTCCATCAGACTCCAGGTCTGGTCAATCCCAAGTGCTAAATGGAGAAAAGCATGTGCACTGTGCGCAGCTGTATATGTGTGAAGAGCTGATCATCTCCAAGCCCACTGGGACTGGAGAGACTGGCAGTCCATTTCTTTGAATTTTGCTGTTCTAGCCATCTCAAGCTCTTGCTGCTGAAAGGGGTAGGGACACAGCTACAGAGGTTGCCCTCAAATCATATTACTTTATTATAAAATAGTAAAAAATATTTTGAGTTTTACTGAGTACCACCCATACCTGAATGTCTCTATGCCAGTGTTTCTGCCTTGAGCCAACATACTGCCATTTATTTTAAAACAAACCTGGCACTAAATGCTTAAATGCTTATACGTGACTATAGCTGTTTTGACCTAAATCCTGTAGTATAAAAAAAAAAAAGGAAGAAAATAGCCAAAGAGTACTCTGTCTTTAAAGAACCACGTTTAAGAAATTTTGCATTGAAAGAATACTCTTGGTAGACACAGCGTATCACCCTCTTAGACACAGTGGACAAGGTGCAATTGAGAAGGGGAGAATAAATAAAAGTCTTGGTGATGTTTTTGCCTTCCCTTGCCTGCTGCTTTGAGACACAGCAGACAGCAGATCAGCCCATGAGGTGGCTATGATACATGCTGTTTATCTCGCTCTTCGAAGGACTGCTCTTGAGTGAGTGACACGCCAGAGCTCAGCATTCTCCATTGCTGCTCCTCCACACATCTATCAGTAAGACAGGTCTGGAAGATAAGCACTCCCCACCAACAGGACCATCCTGAAGAGAGCTTCACGTGTCCATATATCACCTTCTATACAACACTGTTCCTCACCCTCTTGGAGAGGTTAAGTTCCAGACTTTGGTCCTAATTAGAAAAGGGAGTAGAGAGGTACTAGAAGTGTTGACAGCCCTGACCCTAACTAATCCGTGTCTTTGACTTCTCCCCTTGCCCCTCCTTTGCATCATCTATTAGCCCTTTAACTCCTTCAGAAATGACACAATTCTTAAAGCAATCTGTGCAAGAACTGGCAAGGAAGCACAAAGTGTTTTAGGAACTCACAGGACAATGTAGCTAGAAGGGATCTCCAGAGGTCTTCTGGTCCAGCCTCCCACTCCAAGGGGGTCCAGTGGAAGAAGGTGGCTCATGGTCTTCTCAACCTGAATTTTGAATCTCTGGCATGAAGATAGCACCATATTTGCAGGCCTTTGGGTGTAAAAGAGTATTCATCAATATTTTTTTACAGCAGTATCTCCAGCTATAAAGCCAGAGAAAGGCATAGCACATTTCCACCAATTATTTCCTGTTTTGAAACTCAGGAGGCATACGAATAGGCAGAACACTACTATCAACTGTGCTCAATGAGGTATAGTGGTTTCAAAATGCAAATTGCTCTTCAACTTCAAATCCTAATTTCATTCACTTGGGAGAATTGCAACTTGCACTTAGTATGTGGACAGCGCTAGCTGTTGCAAAAAATCACTTATTCAAGACATCATATCAAAATATTCATCAATATTTCAGAATGACTACATCTTCTACATCATTCTAATACATCTCTAAATTTATATTAATTAAGTAGGATTTCTACCCTGTGTTGGTAGGAGAGTTAATCTTCATATTTTTGTCATGTAGTAAGTGCTGGAGCACAGATCCTGCTCTTTCCTCTATGTTTGTTTAGAGACAAGATATAAAAAGGCATTAATTTCATAAATATTGGCATGTGTGCAGTTTTCACCATTCCTGTAAAGGTCAGTGAGTATGTTGTCAGTGGAGGAGAAGCAAATAAGTGTTCCTTTGCCCAGGAAAGCAGGTGTTATTTGAATCATTCTTGCTAGGCAATTTTCATCTTCTTTTGAATTTATTACTTGTGTCAGCATCAGCGACAATAAATCAAGCACAAGTTGCCTGTCTGCATGGACGCTTTTGTTGCCTCATAACGTGGGAAGCTAAAGTGGAGGAGGAAATGGCACTGCATGGGTGATACAGGTAAGTGTGCTCCCTGGAGTAGGGTACGAGAACTATGTTTGACCCAGCTCCCACCTATTCCAGTGCAAGAGGCACAGTTTATTGGTTGCCTTGGGGCCATGGACTTCTCCAGCTGTGGAGTTCAACTGAAGTTAGTATAAATAAAGATTTTAAGAGAATCTAACTTAGCAAGAGCACCTTGGTATTGCACAGGAATATGAATTTTATAATATCATGTATAAAGTGCATGTTCTATGTTACCACACATGGATTCCTCAAAAGTACTCAGGTCTTCAGGGAAGCCACAGCTTTCCTCAGCTGGATCCACCATTGGCAGTCCTACCTAACCAGCAGCGTTTCTTTAGCCTAACGCTGTTTCAGGTCTCTGTTCTTTTCCTTAGAGCCCTAAACAAGCAGAAAACAAGTTATCAGCTCTCTGACCTCCAAACCCTTGGTCCTCTGAAGTAACTGTCTCTTGTGGGGATGCAATGGCTGGCAAAATCCAACCTTGAATCCAGTGTGGCTTAGCAGTGTTCAGGAAAAAGCAGGTGAGTATGAGATATGCAGATGCAACACACCAAACTGAGAAAAATGAAAATGTAGATTATTTTTTTTCTGCCTCCAGCAGGCTTAATTTCTTTAAAAATAATTTTTAAAAAAGCAAGCAATATCTCTGCTGACACCCTGTAATAATTTGCAAGAAGGGAACTTTGCCGTTCATGATCATATCTCCTGCTTAAACTGAGTTAAAAGATACACAGTTTCAGGCTGTTTTCTCTTTCAGTTATGGTGTTTCCAGAATATGGTCCCAAAGGACACATTTCAGAATTAACAAGGGATAAATGGCTAATAGATGCAAAATGCATCTCAGGTTTAACCATGAACTTCAGCAGATACCTCCATAGCTTCCTCAGAGAAAAGTAGTACATTTTTATAATACTTCAAATATGTCTTCAAAGAGTTATAAAATTGGATGCCGATACACACATGCACGCAGAGAAAGGCAAATGCAGTCAGCATTACTAGGCTAACTTTATAATACAAAAATCCATCCACATTAGCTTCATAAATATCCTTTACTGGGGAATCAGCAGTTTCTTAACCCACTCAAATGCTTTGGAAAGGGAGCTGTTTCTCCCATCCTTGCTCAAACAGTGCTTTTGTAAATGCAGCAAGAGGTCTGAGAAAGCATCCAGGAGACCCTGGCTCTGCTCTCTTCGCTTTCATAGAATCATAGAATGGTTTGGGTTGGAAGGGACCTTAAAGATTTCGTTAACTCAGGGTATGTGTTATCTGTGCAATGCTGTTGCACAGGTTCCAGGGGCTGACTTTGAGGGGTGCAGCTTTAAGGGGTTAAACATATAATGATGGCACACTGAAGTTTCTAATACTAATGTTTAAATTGAATCTAGTTGATTAATGAGGTCTTTCATTTGCAGTCACTACAAAAATAATTTTTTTTTATCTGACTTGCACAGTCTACAGTACTTTCAAAGACACCAGCTGCTCATTATGAATAATCACACAGTGTTCATGAAAGAAGAGTACACTGAAAATGACAAAATCCCCAAGTTATTAATGTGCAAATATTCAATGTAAAGTGAAAATTATTTACAAAAAACATGCTGAAATGTTGTAATGTCATTTGTATAATTTCACAGTGGAAAAAAAATAACACAGAATGATGCCATCTAACATTTTATCATGTTTCTAATATTCGCAACATCTGAGATTAATTTTCAAGAAAAATATGTCTTTTTAGACAGCCGCTGCTTTGAGTCTTAAAAAAAATATTTAAAGAAAACAATTTGCTTTAGGAGAGTAAGAATATAAACCCTGCACAATTAGCTGTTAATGATATTGCAAACCTGTTTCTTAATAAATTTATTTAATTCCTGATTTTATCATTAGATTTACATTAAAACATATTCTACTGTCTCTCAATTTCTGTTCTGACATTCAAAGGTGTCCTTTTTTCTGGAAATATGTTGATACAGAATCATTATAATAACTATTTTGTGATCTGTGTTTCAGGTATTAAAATAATAACAGCTGCTGGAAGCAGGCAGGGAAATATTAGGGCAGACTATCCCATATCTACCTCAGG
>NW_010240336.1:140762-154175 GCF_000690775.1 Eurypyga helias | reverse complement strand
CCCTTGAAGTAGTTGGTGACAATTAGCTATATTAGCGACTTTATATCGGTTAAATTTCCATCTCTTGTATAATCTAAGGTAGCCAATATCTCAGAAAACAATCCTCTAAATTATTTCCCATTTCAGATGCTCTTGTCTTAGAGACAAATTAGAGGGACTAGGGCTCTGAGTGTGACACAAAATGTGACTGTGATTCAAACAAAATGAGGATCTGGCCTGGGTAGGTCATGGTTGAAGTAATGCAAGTTGCAGCCTTGGTGGGGGGGGGGGGCGGGGAAGATTTGAAGCCCACAAAAATAATGAATTTGCTTAATTTTCCTGTCATGGAGCTATTTGCTGGCATTTGTTTGCTTATCTGGCAGTCAGATTTAATATTTGACAGCATAACTTGACATGCCTAGGTCTAGGGCTCAGAGATTTCTAGTTTTTCTAGTTCCTAGGCTCAGAGATTTCTAGTTTTTCCTAGTTCCTAGGCACAATAAGTACGCACACCTTATCCTAATGCAGATCGCCACCTTTCCACCATGCTCCTAAATGATACCAAAAGAAAAGAGAGGTAGAAAGGACTATGATTTGAAAACCATTTTAGATTCTATGAGGTTTTGAAAACCTTTGAAATGTGTTCTGAGTTTCATGTAACACCATCTCTTCAAAGCAATGAAAAGCTTAAATTAGTGTTGCTTGAGAACATTGCAAGACCGATTTTTCTGTAAATTAATTTCTTGTGCTATTTTCACTGCTTTTGGCTTTCAGTAATTTAATCAGAGTCTGTAATCTTCTATCAGTTATCGTGCCACCCAATAATGTTCCTTTACACATGAATGGAGTCCCTGAGCATACTTCCAACCTATTGAGGGGACACATTCTAGGTGCTGCTCATCCCAAACTTCATGTTTCAGTGTATGAGAAGCACAGATATAATTAAAATAAGTCAATGTCTTCTTTAAATATTCAATTTCTCTCACTATGTACACTAAGGATAACTCCCTCTCAGTGTCATTTTAAGTCCTATATTCTGTTGATGATTGTTTCATGCCACAGCAGAGATTGTATTGAAAATATTCTTTCTAGAGGAGTATATGAAATACCCTAAAAAAAAAAAATCCTGATTGTCCCAGTCAGTTACACCAAAAAATGTATCTGGCTGTAATTTTTATTTGTTGTTTATGGCAATTTACAATGGGCTTTTGCCACAAAACCTAGGCAGAACCTATCAATCTTTCTGCCATAAAGCAATGCTTCACTCCTTTTCTGTGACCCTAGTGCTGTAATATTTTTCTAATTAAGATCAGTATAAAATTCATTTTTCCTGTACTTCCTCCTCCACATCCCACTCCCAATTTTCTCTCAGAATAAGAAGGCTACCGTTTCTGCCTACTATGAACATAAATCAATTCACAGCAAATAACCTAGTGTGATATCTATTAACTTGTCACCAGGGATAAAATTTATTTAAAAGTTAAAAAGTGTTTTGCAATATAAAATCCTACCCAGTGCTGCAGTAAATAGTGTATGCTTCCTTAATAAAGCACTTTTTCAGGCACCATTTTTTAGAAATACAATCTACTGATACTGGAAGACTGAATGAAATTCGCATACCATGAACATCTTTAGTGATTCGCGTCTCAAGAGTAACACTTACTTTTCTGGACAGCTTGACTTGTATCATGTCAACAAGATTTTCCATTGTTTTACTGTCCCTTCCTTTTTTTGTTGTTTTTCCCCCACAAGCAAGTAGATCATCTTTTTTGGATAGGGACCTAAGAAAAGGACAAAGCAGATGGATAGCCCAAATAATATTCTGATAGAAATCATGGCCTGGAACTCACCTGATTCCATTTTTCTTTTCTGAAGTTTTTATGGTAATTTGATTTTAGCTGCACAAATATGAATGTGTTTGTTAATCAACTCTGGCATGTCCAAAACTGTGTAAAAACTCTTCTCATATTTTCTAAGCAGATTTGAAAAACTCTTTTTGGATGAAATCACCTCACTTGATAGGTGTATAAAATAAAGTAGGGTAAAATATGCACTACAGCATTTGTTTGCCTAGTCCCATCACTTGTGTTTTCTGTTTTCCTCTGTTTATTAATATCTAACAAGAAAGAAGAAAGAGAAAAATACACAGAAATCACAGGAAAAAGAAAACAAATTACAATAAACCAGTATTTCAGCAGGTTACATGCAAAATATAAAAGAGACTTCACCTCCAAAGACTTACATGAATCTTTTTAAAGATAATAAGCATAAAGAAAATAGTTGGTATCGCGTGTTGAAGTTCGTTTTAAAATCCCATTCATTTGTAAAGGAGAAAACACTGCTGTATTTTTCCAGTGCCATGTACCACCCTGTGTTAACTTCTCCTCAGAGATACGTTGGATAGGTCATTTAGCAATTTTGCATAAATTGGAATGTTTCAAATTTCCCTTATCTAAGTATGATTCATTTAGCCACTAAAATTGCTATTGAAACCCATTTTGCATCATTAGCTGGTATTACTAAATCGTTCAGCATGCTCAGAAAACACAACCATGGGAAAACATATGTTCATGTGAAGCACTTCTGATAAGCTGTTATAAAGAGAGTTCCAGTACATAAACCCATAACTTCTGCCTATAAAATGAAATGTGCAACAAGTAGGCCAAATCTTCATTATATCTCTGATATTAAAGTCACAATTTTGGTTTATTTTGCCACGTGGTGATTATGCCATCTGTGAATGACCCCTTTAAACTCCTCTGCAGTCATCTGTACAAAGTGGGAAAGAGCCATTTTTATGGTTTGCTTTCATCTAATATTTCGGTTTTGCTTTAAACAATACCAGTTCATGATTTCTGTCCTGGCCTGGGAACAAGGAGTTCTCAGGTTTTCCTCACAGCCCTCTTACCTGACCACTGCCCAGCAGCCGTAATGCAGCTCTGGGACCAGAGGATGCTCCCTCCCGCTCTGGGAAAACCAGACCAGGAGCCTGCCTGCAACTCCAGAAAATTTCCCAATTAGTTAACTGAGTTTGGTGGATACATCTCTTCCTTACTTGTAATGGTCAAGCAAGGCAACAACCAACTCTTTCTTATTCATCATAGTCAAGCAAGGCAAGAACCACCATGAAACATTTTTACAAGCAAAGAGTTGCCACGGGGGTATAATTTTTCTTTGAAATTCCACAGCAACCATATTGATTCTTTGCTGGAAGAAGATCCAGGAGAGCCAAAGCTATGTGTATATGCTCCTTTGACTGTATGATCAAAGCTCTTTAAAATACAACTGGGGCTCCTTTGCAGAAATTGTTAGTCAATTGGCTTAATTTCTACCTTGCAGGTTTTTGCACATTAAATCAAAGGACAGACAATTTCCATGAAACTGCCTGGACCAAAACTGTGGTCTAGCATTTGGTGACAGATCTGCTCTGGTCAGTCACTGTCCCATCCAGCTGTCCTTTCCAATGGCTTGATCCTGGTCATGAAACATTGTGTCGCGGCTGCTGCGTTTGTGTCCATGTGGTCAGCCAGGCTGGGGAAACTTGGTCCAGCTGAAAAATAACCTCTGAAAGAAAATAAACACAAGTGTTTACTTTCCAGCCTGCTTCACTGTCTGCCTGGAAGAAAGCCCCCAGTGCCAGCACAGGACTGCGGGGTGAGAAGAGAGGTGTGAAACACAAGGCAAGAGTCATCAGCATGGGCAGGTACTGCATGTGCTGGTGTGGTCACCAGAACACTGTTCAGCACGCCATGCTCACAGCGCCCCTCCAGCTGCCTACTTGACTGTCATCTAATTGAACTTCTGTCTCCTTCCTTGTATTTCTAAGCAAGCAACTCCTTAGTGTGTAGAGGCTTAAGCTCCACTTACCACTAATGCTTTTATTGCTCTGTGCAAGGGGAGGAGAGCCAGCACTCGCTCAGCAGGTCAGCAGAAATAGCCATTCTCTTGTTTGGTCATCGGCATCAATGAGGTCATAACTGCCAGCAAACATTTCTTCACTGACTTGATATACCAGCAAAACAAACTTCTCACGAAACCCGGTTAAATATAGCAAACCCACTGTTTGTCTTCCTCCCTGAGAGATATCACAAGGACATTTGGAAATTAATCTGAATGATCATTAAGCGCCTTTCTGACACAGGGTAAAGGTCAATCTTGCCAGCAGATAACACACAGAGGTTGTCAGTCAGGTGCCCTTACAGAGGTAACTGAGGGGAGGTGTTGAAGTCTTCGGGGATGCTGTACTTCCCAAAGCCCTTTTCCTTGCATTCCATTGGGTTGAGCACAGCAGAGGGGAACTTGCACGTGCTTGGTTCCTTCTGTGTTGACGGACAGGACACTTCCAGCAACATTTAGCCAGGCAAGTTGCATGCACTAAGCAGTGCTGTGGCAGACAGCAAACCATCAGTTTAGAAATATTACAGAAGGTTAATCTGAAATAGCCATAAGCAGTGAGAAAGTGCTCAGAAACACCAGTGTCTGCACTACCCAACTCGCAGGCATACTAGGGGGAGAAAGGGGGCTGGAAGAGGGATATTTTGGTCCAGGAGCAACCTGTTGCCAAAAAACTTTCAAGGATTAAGATGACCCTTCCTGTGTCATTCAGACCCTCAGCACCAAGGTGAGACACAGACAATGCACGCTATTTTTACCTAGTATGTGAGCCATCAAAACCTTATTCCCTGATGTCTGATGAGGATAACTCCCAGACAAAGCTGCTGATGGTATGCGCTCCATGTTCGCTGGAGACTATCACCTCTCAGTACAGGCATGCAAAAAGATGAAAGTTTTTTTAAAAAATATTGAAATGCCACCACTGTATGAACCTCCACAAAGCAAACGGAAAGGTTTTCTCCTTTCTAACAGCATAGCAGACTCACTTAGTACAGCTGCTTAGGTGCTATTTTTGTATCACATCACTCAAAACCACTGCCTCTCACTGCAGAGAGGGGTGTTGGGTGGTAGGATGAAAGAGAAACAGTGATGCTGTGTCTGAGGAGACATTTTAAAAGCTCCATGAATTCCATGTAGCTCCACAGTGGAAAGGAATGTTGCTAGCTGACAGGTTACTCTCTGCCATTAATTAAAGCCTGTTTACTTAGGGATCCTATCTTGATGCAAAAAAGAATTATTTTTAGAGAGATTTCACCTTTATTGCCATTGAATGAAATTAGTGTTAGCTGAATGACTCACTTGGAAACATAAAATGCAAAAGTATCTTAGAGTGCCAATTACAAGCATAAGGTCTGGAATGGCTCTCACCAGCAAGCAGCAGCTACCAGTCCTTGTGCAACGAATCTGCATCTGCTGTTGAATTTACTGGCTTGTGATTCTTCCCAACAGCTCATTTCACTGCAGAAAGAAGCAAGCACTATTAACCCACTGTCCAAGCTGACCAAGAGCTGTCCATGGTTATGGCAGCATGGCTACAACCTCAGACCTTCCCCTTCGAATGAAATCATCGTACAATATTTATTCTGAGCTGTTTGCCTGGTGTTAGAGTGTATGTTTTGATGAGCTGGAGAGACACCTTTCCCTGATGAAACTAGTCAGTTCAGGGACAGCTTTGATCTTTGCATGCCTTCCATCCAGCAAGAGGATTTTGCAAATAGTAACCTTGAAGGAAGTTGGCTTTCAGCCATGAGCAGAAAAAAGTAAATATTACATGTCAGTTAAGAATTTTATAGAGAAATGGGGGGGAGGGACGGGAAGACTTTGTTTCAATAGAAAGCCAGTTTGGGAGAACTGAAATTTTTCTGTCATGTTTCAATTTCTGCAAAATGAAAATGAAATAGATTGGCTTAGGTTGGATTGATCCATGCAGAACTAATTTAGTTTGCTAAATACAATTAAAATATCTTGTCTCAGGATGGTTCAACATTAATCTTTCCTTGAACTGCCACAGTGCTTCACACGAGCTACAGTTTATTCTCTTCTGAAGGAAAGGTACTTGACAGACCATGGGCCTCATGGCCCACAGAGTTTTAAAAATGAGACTGGGCAAAATAAAGCTATTACTTTACTGAATTTCATTTTGATGTATTAGCTTTTCTTAAACCCAAAAATTCAGTGAAAGTTTGGGTGAGAGTTTAGGAATCCACCTGCCTGGAAAGCTGAAAATTTGTTTTTACCAGGGTGTTGTGGTTTAACTTTGACTAGCAATAAGGTACCATGCAGAGGCTCACTCACCACCACCACCCCACCCTCCCCCTCCATTGGAGAAGGAGAATTAGAGGAAAAGAAAATGAAGCTCATGGATTGAGATAGGAACTATTTAATAATTTAATATAAATTAATATTATAGTGATGCTAATAATATTAACAATACTACTAATAATAAGTAATTAAAACACCACCTGCCAACTGATGCACAGCCAGGTCCTGAGCAGTGAGAGTCAGAGCCTGAGAGAAGGAGCCCAAGAAGAGTCCAAGCTAGCCCCATGGGTAAGAGCATGACCAGGAAAGCCAACCGACCCACCAACTCACTGTTGAACGCACGAACAAACAAGCTAAACGAACAAGTTAGCAAACGAGCAAATGAACTATCAAACAAGCGAGATATGACCCCCTGGCCCAATCCCAGTTGCTACACTGGGCATGACATGCTATGGAATGAAATACCCCTTTGGTTAGTTTGGGTCAGCTGTCTGAAATGTGTTCCCCCCCCACTGCTTGTAGCAAGAGAGTTGGAAAGGCAGCTGCAGTATCAGAAGATGAGAAAGGCCTTGAATTTGGTGCAAGCACTAGCTAAAAAAAAACTTATCAGTACTCTTAGACCAAATCCAAAACACAGCCTCATAACAGCTACTGTGAAGAAAATTAACTCTGTCCTGACTAAAACCAGTACATATGGTCTGCAAAGTGCAGATGCAGCTCATACCTGGCCATGCGTGCAGGTGGTGAACCTCCCAGCTCTTTGGAAACCTCTTCTGTAGGTACCTTAGGAGAATCAGAACAGCGGTGCATAAACAACAGCTCAGATCTCTCAAGGTGGACTGGGAAAACAAGCTTAAGGACCATCGCTTAGACTTTTGCACCGCAAGAGTTCTGTGCAGAAATCATCCCTCATGATTGCCAAAGGTGTGATTTTATTGCTCTAAAAGCTCTCTGAATTGTGCCATTCAAGAATAAAGGCAGCAGCTCTACCCTCCAAACATCTTTGCACAGCTGGATACCTTGTCATTGAATCCTTTCTCTCAGGTTTTTTTTTCTTTCCAGCACAGTTTCAAAATTGATCCCTTTTCTTTCAATAAGCTCAGGATTTTAAGGGCTCAGCTGTAGATGTAACAACCAGTTTTTACCACTGAAAATGCAAGGGCGGAACAGTACACACTTAGAAGCAGAGTTTCAACATTTCATTTTCACAGAAAGGCTATTTCCTTCTAGGACACTAATGAGAAGCCTCTATAGGAAAAGAAAAAAAATGCCATACAGAGGTGTCAAAGAAAAGGCGGAAGAGTTTCCCCCTTCCATGAAGGCATGTTAATGCTGACCTGCTGTGGCTTCAGGCTGCTGGCTGAGCCAGCCAGGGCGTTCTGATCGCTCCTGCTGGAGCCGTCTCTCCTGGGGAGACCGGGAGGGCAATATACGCCAGGGAGTCAGCTGCCACCAGGCACTGGGAGCTGAAAACTTCCAATTGATCTTTCCATTGATCTTCTATCACGGGGCTTCAGAAGCACTTAGTGGGTGAGGGTTTTGCAGGGACGGAGACAGTAAAATTTTATAAAAATCTTCTCTGGCTAATGGTAGTTTCATTATTCCAGTGACAACTTTGAATCTCCACCACCTCCCTCTCTGCCCTCCCTACCATATTGTTTGCAAGCTAAGAAGCTTAGAGATAAACAATTGCCTTCTTTTCACATCAGGTATACCACAAAGGAAAGACAAATACATAATGCAGCAAATCCCTGAGCAGTGAAGTTGGTGGAGGATACCGATTTACGCCAGCTGAGGACTAAGAGTGGAGCATTCACTCTCTCTTTTCTTGAGGGAGAAGATTCCTTATTTCTTTCCTAGGATTTTTACTGTAGGCTACATGGATCATTAGAAGTGAACTAATTATACAGAATGTTTTAAAGATATTTTGTTTAACTAGTGATGCACTTTTAAATTAATCAATACCACATGACAGGCCATATATTACATGAGACGGAATTAGGTGTTCGGCATGAAACAAGAAACGGCATTTCCCTCGCCTAACATATCTACGTACTAACATCTCACTGCTGTCTTATCTAACTTCCACAATGTAGTGACTTTCTAATTTTTATTGAGGGACTCTCTATCAGAATCCAGGTAAAGATTAAAATTACGATCTTACTTATGAGTTTGTGTCCCCCTTTCAAAAGAAATTTATCCTATATGCCCTTACACCTCACCAAAAGTCAGTCTTAAGTTTTTAACTGCTCTTTGAACTGAAAAGTAGATTTAGATGACTCTGAATATCTTATCTTCTGTCCAATACAAAATGAATGTTAGCAGTGAACAAATTATTGTAACATTATTGCTATATTATTTTTAAAGCTTTACCTGGTCACAGCTTAATGTTCTGTACAAGTTCAGCACCATCTGCACTTACCGATTCAAAGTGTTATTTAAGAAGTACTTCCTAATAAATACAATTTCCTGTCATTCTCACTCACTGCAATCACAAGACAGAACTAATTTCATCAACAACAAAATTGAAAAATATACCAAAGAATAATGATAAAGCTCAAAGAGATCACTTTTAAAGGTATAAACAAATTATGATTATTCATTGATGGCTACAAAGGTATTCTATATTTTAAGTACTAATATTTATGGGCTTCTACTGGTGGTAGAAGTACCGTGCTATAAATAGTACCTTTCCGAAGGAGCATACTGGCAAATAACACAGTGAGCACGATTCTGATATCTTTTGTGTAAATATTACAGTTTATCCTGCTGTGATGGACATCTCTATGTGCTGATAGTCTCTACTTCTAAATTTATTTCACCATTTTCACTGCTTCATCCCTGACTTCAAGTCTGCTTTAATTTGCTTTCTAATTATTTGTGATAATACATAAACGGGGGAAATGGGAGCTCTTGTTCTCCCTGTACCTGGAGTTTGCAGAATTGCCTCCTGCCCAGGCCTGAGAAAGCAGGGATGCCAGCAGGCAGAGGATGTTATGCCAAGGGTAAGAGGACAGGATCTGTCTTGTTTTAATCATCACTTCAGATCCTTCCTGATATTCAAGGAGTCACCCTAGCAGTATTAACTGCTACTTGAAGTATTACCTCCCAGTCAAGAGACCTGTGCAGGTCCAAGAAATGTTTTTACACTTGTGTTGAAGAAGTAGAGAGGATAAGCCACTGAGAAAGATAGATTTTTTCTCTGACTGAATGGTTTAAAAGCTGTGGATGTTCTACAAGCAACCTGTCCCAGTCCACACCCCTCACAACCCCTTTCAGATTCTCAGACATGGCCCTTGAAATCGCACAGGTTAAGGAAAAAAATACTATGTTTGCTAGCAAATTCAAAACCTCTTCTCTGAGCTGTCAACTCAAGCTTGATTGAGCTGGAGAGGAGACAAGGGTATGCTGGCTGCCCTCTCTGCTTCAGGGGGCAGGGACAAGAGAATAAACCTGGCTGCTCCATGACTGCCTGGGTTAAGGTGAAATATTAGAATTTTGCTTCAGTTTTAGCAGAGACTACAAGTAAGAGTAAAAAAGACGCTCAAAGAAAGGGACTCAGGGGAATGAAAAAAAAAAAAAAAAGAGAGAAGTTGCCTGAAACCGGCATCCACATCTCTGTTCTAGATCAACCTGTGCATGAGAAGCATTCTGTCTTTCTTTTCATTACCCAATACTTCCTGAACCAAAGGGAAAAGCTGAATACAAATATTATTCACTAGGTGGTGGGAGACCCCATTCTAATCTCTGACTGAACCAAGCAGGCTATGTATCTTTTTAAACATGAAGATATCACCTTCGCTGAAGGAAACCCCCAGCCTACTGGGATCTTAGGGAGTATAAGCTCTCTCTTTAGCATTCCCTTGATCCTTTAATAGCCATGGATGGAGGCGGACTATTGGATTTGGGGTATTTTGGTCTCATCCACTGTCTCCTTTTCTGTGTTCTTAGAGGGTCAGGGTTGGACTGCAAGATCCTGGACCTGAGAAACATGTCTTTAAAAATAATAAATTTAATTGGTAAATCTTGCCTAGTCATGCAGAAAAAATACTATTTCATCAAATCTGCATTTTACAATAAAAATGTGTTTTATGAAAAGATTCATGACCGGATCTAATGCCCACACCCTTCTCATCCTGGGGACTCAGAGGTATCCTCAAGAGGGGTTGAGCTGGATTTTTCACAACCCTGCTGAATTCTGACCTAGAAAGAGCACCCTCTTTTCATAGTCAGGACAGCCTAAGGGATGGGAAAGCAAGGAAAAGCTGATATCGCTGGGTTTTCTGCCTGTATTACACCTTCTGTAAGATCACCAGGAGCAGCCGTGCTCAAAGCAAGTGACCCCAACAGCTCTGGAAATGGCACCTGGCAAGTGGTGGCCACGAGAGGGTGCCCACCAGGTACCCTTCACCTGCTGAAGAGCTCCTCAGGCTCTGGCCCTTTCTGGAGAGCTCTCCAAAGGGCTTTATTTTCCCTGCACTGCCCCAGTGCTACAAGCTGCATGCAGGGTGCAGAGACAGGGCTAACTGCTGCCCGTGTTTTTTATGAAATATTTCATCGGGATCTTGTGATGAACATAAAAAGTGGTCAAACTGATACCCAGCAACATTTTCTTCCCAACATTTTCATTGTTGTGGAAGGCAAGCATGACCAGATTGAACATCTGCTCAACTCCTCCAGCATTGTGTTCTGCCTCAAATGGTCAGCAGCTCAGAGGATGCTGAGCCAGGGTCAGCAACCCTGCACCACGGAAACTCTTCCAGGTGCCAAAGTACACTGTATTTCTGATATCTAAGATTACAACTACTTTTATACATACATTTTGTACACTGCTGAAATAAACCAGCTGGAAACTCAATCTATTAATTAAGGTTACCAGGTAAAACATTTGTATTTCATCTTTATAACTATAGAAGCAATGGGAAGTGAATGAGCTACAGTGCGAAACATTTTACTTCTGTTGCAAGTAAGAAATTGAAAGGTCAGGTGCTGTGGAGGATTTTAACGGGCTTAGGAAGAGAGAATAGCCCTCTGCTTTTGCCCTCCATAAGCAGAGAAAGTGACAGCATATACAGCTAGTGCATTTTATCATTAAGCAGCATCTTTCAAATGCCAAACTTACTTACTGAACTTACAGTTCTATTTTATCTCTTACAAGGAATGCAAATAAGTAATATGCTTCGTATAGATTAATCCTTGTAATTCTACACTGCTTACTCGCAGAGATAACTCTCACTCACTTTGTCTTCTCATTATCTAAATAGACATGCCTTTCCTTAAGTCATCAACAGAGGTCATCACACAAATGCCCTTGTGGAATATTCATTAATCAAACAACTAATTTGAAATGGATCTTCAAAGCATTATTCATTCCCCATCATTCTTCATACATCAATTTAAATGCTTTATGTGTATAATGATTAGGTTGATGTTTAATTAATTGTGAAAATGTGAATTAAAGCTAAATTACAGGACAAATTATTCCACAGCACACAAAAAGCTTAATTCTCTACTGTTAAGTTTCAAAATCTCGGCAAGTTTCCATGAACACCTTTGTCAGCTTTGCACTGTGAAATTATAGCAGATCAATTGGCTACTCCTTTTAATAAAGGTTATAGTCTCAGTGCCACTAATTTTCTTCCTCCAAAGGCAGAATAAACAAAGGTTAATGCAAATACACATCACCTGTTTGTAATTAAGAATAAATAGGATATTTATTATTTGAGAAGTAACTCAGAGGGCCCAAGACAGTGGGACATACACTAGAGATGTTCTACTTCATCTTGAAAATTTATCTAACCACCTTTTATGTAATAATTAATTTCTCAGACATTACCAAATATAATCCAGTATCAATAGAATGTGAAGCAGGAGATGGACTATGTGACATACATGTCTCAGACATGGCGAAAGTCAGTTGGTTTTATGAGAGAGTAACATCCAAATTGTAGCACATTAGTTACATCTGCCTTATTTACAAACCAGTGGCTCTACATTTCAACAGGATAAACCATTATTTATGCTCCTTCCTACAGGTTTTCACACATCATTGCTCTTGCAGAAGGGATACTGCTTCTAAACGCCAGGAGGGCATTTCATAAATGGATGGCTGATCCTAGAACACTGCAGCCCAAAATAGTTTGGTGTGCCTTCTGCTGAAATACAGAAACTAACAATACATTAAGCTGATTTACAAAAAAGAACTTCCCAAATTTATACATGAAAAATAGCAAAATATTTTTATGTAACAAGAATTAGAACAACTAACAATATATAGCTGAAATACCTATATATAGGTATGTAAATACAGCCAAAGTGTCTATGTATGGTCAAAGAGTTCCATAGCATGATACATTAAAAAAAAAAGATATGTAAGGATCACACTTAATATTTATTACAAAAGTAAATATAACTTCTAAACAGATTTATTTTCAGCTGGTTATTTAATGGAGGTAAGACAAAAAAAGGCCACTTAGATTAAAAATTTTTCTTCCACTCACAAAATGAATATGAGAAAAGCTGTGCAAAAACCATCATATTAAATTCAAACAAAATCAGGACAGGGTGACAACAATTGGTCCAAGTGAGGCAAGGCAGTAAGTACAAGCATTTTTTAACACTGTTGTGAGCCTTACTTGCATAGAGTTCCCATATGCTCCATCAAAAAGATCTAAACCCCACATCCTTTAGGCCTATCCATATGCAGTATTGCGCCAAAGAGTTAAAGTTCCATTAGACATGTGTTTAAATGTATGACAATGCTACATTATTGAATGGATGATGCCTTAAGGATAAGCAGTAAGGTTTGAACAGAGCTGCTCAGAAGGAGGGAATTTTTTTTCTTCTTTTTTCTTTTCAAAAGCCTGCATGAGCTACTCTGAGGTGTCTCCTTATTTGTATAGCTAAATAATGAGAAATACCGAACAACTACACCTCTCGCTGACTCAGAATCAGATGCACATCCAGTAATAGACCAATTCTCTTAGATTTACTTTCTGTAAGCAACCAAGAAAAACCACCAACTTTTACAAAACACTGCTATTTCAGCAGCAGATCATTCAGTGCACAGACCAGGGCCACCAAAGCCATATGAATATTAAGGATGCTGACTATTAGTCAAGATGAAATTTCAGACCAAATTAGTGTCAAAATACAATACAGAAAAAGCCAAATAGTCAAGCAGCATTTCATTAATTTTCCTGTTTGGGGAAAGTTCAGTAGAGGTTTTCAGATGAACCAAGAGTTTTCAATTTGCTCAGCTGTCTTGAATAATAAGTA
>NW_010240336.1:127055-140731 GCF_000690775.1 Eurypyga helias | reverse complement strand
TTTTTTTTTTTTTTTTTTTTTTTTTCTCTTGCCCTCCAGCTGGGATAATAGCTTTATGGTCTACAAGCCACACATGCTAAGGAAGAAGCAATGCCCAAATTCCACTTCAGCACATCACAGCCCTTAGCAACAGATAAAGCAACATTAATAAACCTGGTCTCATCCAAGTCAAAGCAGATATCATTCAGAAGATGTAAAATATAGCAAAAGGGGTTGAAGTATATGTCTGGTTTTCAGTGATTTATTTATAAAATTCCTAGGGGACATATCCACACAAAGGTCTCAAAGCTGTGGTCTTTGGTAAATAGTATGTCATAAAATATTTAACAAATTGTAATTCAAACCACAGAAAACTATACAGGGAAAGGTTCAGAAAATGTTTCATGTCTGGGAAGTTACTGAATACTTAGTTTTAACAGTTTTACTATAGCTTAGGGATAAAGTCATTGCTTACTCTACAAATAAATAATTTCCCCTCTCTCTAATAACAGAGGGTTTTTTTGCTCCCATTAAGATTGTTCAAATCCTAGAAAAATTACAGGTCAAGATGTAGAATTTTCCATGAAAATGTCCCTGTGGATTGTCAGACACTAACGAAGGAGATGTTTCATGTATGGCAGTAAGCTTTCAGAGGTTTTTCATAACCAATAAAAATAAAAATAAAATATGAGCAACAGAAAATTGATTTAGCATCAGAGAAAACCTCAGGTGGTATATCGTCCTGGGTCTCAGAGTTAATCATAGAAAAATAAAGGGAAACACTGTACAGAATTCTGTAGTGCCTAGTGTCTGTAACTTTAAGTGGCCCATACAACAGCAATCTTATGCTTCTTTTTGAAAGGTCATTCCCTCATCTAGTATGGCTGCTAGAATCAGCATTTACAGGGAGTCAGCCAGAATTTTCCAGCCCCCTATTTCATAGCATTACTGCCCTTTAATGCCATAAGCAATTGTTTCCTTTCCTTGATGCTCGGATATGCGAAGTACTATATGGGAAATACCATTATCAAAGCTCATCGACACCTCTCATAGTACATCGTTTCTGTCCTGCTGCCTGCTATGTATCACAACCAATTTACTCCTTACCACACTGCTGCTAGCCTGCACTTGTTTCCCAGGAGTTTAGCTACACTGCTTTTCAGTGTTCTGTGCTACATTTTATAGGATATATGTTTTCACTGCTGGCTGCTTTTACTAAGAGATTTCCGCAAAGGATCCACTTTGTTTCCATTTTTCCTAACCCCTGAATAATGTTAAACATTGGAAAAATTTTACAGGAATTTAGCTGGATTGTGGCTCTCATATCCTACTATGCTAGCAAAAGCTTTAGGCTGGAAAGTCTGTGCTGCTGTGCCTGCTCTCAGTCCAAACGATCAGAGAGGAATGATGTATGTGAAGAAACCCTGAGCTATGGATTTGTTTTAGAAGAAACCTCTGTGAGTCTGCCTTTGGTTACTGCAAAAGCCCCATGCCAAAGGCCATTAGACTTCTGCTCAGGTTCTCTCTCTTAAACGGTTGGGTTCTGACTTTCCTTTTTTTGTTGCTGTTTTCTTCCCTCTACTATTTCCACTCACTGTTTCTGTAAATAAACCTAAACAACAAACACAAAAGCCATACAGTCTCGTTAAGCCTGGATACAAAGTTCATCATATACAATGATGAGGACTGTGTAGAAATGTCATTCTTTACATGCAAGCAAGATTCTTCCAAATCCCACCCATATCTCTGCCTGGCTCCCGGGAGATCATCCTATAACTTGTCATAATCACATTAATTAATTCAGGGCTTGTTTATTTTGTCCTAGACCTTCTTTTCTTTTTTTTTCTTTTTTTTTTTTTTTAAGGAAAGGCTACTCGATGGTCACAATGAAAAGGGCAAAAGTCACATAGATAGAATCTTCTGAAAGGTCAAGCCATTAGGAATTTGCTTATATCTTTCATTGTGCCTGCACTTTTGCTACTGATATCCAAAAGCTGCGTCCCAAAGATGAACGGGAGAGTCAACTCTCCTGGTCCTGATGAAGACTGCATCAGCTTCCATTCATCTGCTCTGTATAGCTTGGCTGCACTCAGGGTTCTCACTGAAATTACCTCCAGTGTTTACTCTCAAATCCTTTCCACTGTGTAAACAATTCAAAATATAAGAAGCGATTAATACCCCCTTTACAACATTGCACCCTTGGAATCCTTGGCTACCATGGAATATTTTGGCAGCCACAAGGGATGATTTCTGCACAGAATGAAGAAAAATGCAGATTTAACAACATATTATCAAAACCTCAAAGTGACTACAGTGAGGCAGAGGGTATACTTGCCACCCATTCTCTAGCCTTTTAAATCAATTCATTTCATTGATTTAAAAGTAAAATGTTTGAAAGCTTCTATATTCCTGCTATGCAGATTATTGTTGAGTAAAGATAACCATCATCAAAGCAAAATAGAAGACCCGTTTATTCTCATTTGCCCCTTGAAAAAAATAGCTGCTCAATCAAGAGAAAAATCAGAAATAAGAGATGATGAAATAAAACTCTCACAGAAGAAACCATTTTTACCAGCAAGGAGAACAGTAAAGGCTAACTGAACAGGCGATTTCTTTCTGTTAGAAGTGTTCTTGCCCACAGAATTCTATTTTGTCCTGGATCTCCAGGAAGACAATTCCAACTGATGACTTGTGCAGCTTCCAATTCCCACCTTTTATTCTTTAGCAGGCAGTAGAGAGAAACAGCTTCAAGTTTCAGTTCCTTTGCTAGCACTATTGCCTTCAATATATATTTTCCATCACCCATCCAACATAATTTCTCAGTGTTGGTGCAATACAATAGCAAAGCCTGTGGTTTAGCAGTATATTTCACATTCCTTGCATTTAAAATATTCTCCTCCAAAAACTACTCTCTCTCAAAAATAAACACATGGAAAATGTGCAATTAGTCAACAAAGTAATTATTTGCGAGCACCTTCATTCCATAAACCTGTGGAAACTGTTTCTTCTTCCCTCTGTCTCTCTCCCCACATCTGTTTTTAAGATAAATAAACTTCAGATGCAAGAGATACCTGAAACAAAACTCTATATTTTACTTAATTACAATCAGTAAATTTTCCTGAAGTCATGGGATTTAATTTGATCTTCTCAAATATATATATTTTTTAAATGTGATGTGTGTATTCAGTAGCTTTTGAAGGCATCATGGTGACAGTTTTGGAGTATTTACAATAGTAACTTATCCAAGCTAGCAGGAATATTGGTTTTGAACCCTCCTATAACCCAACCCCTGCTGATTTTCCTTCCAGAATACCCTTCACTGATTTTAGCTTTGATTTCTGCTACTCTGGAAACAGTGTGAAACATGAATCTTTTCCAAGTTAATCATGCAGTCTCTGAAGTCTCTCATTTTCCTTCAGTTAGGTGAAATATGAAGGTCTATAGATCTTCTTAAGATGATCTTAAGAAGGCCTAAATGTGATGACTTTCAGATCTGTGAGCACAGTACCAAACCAGCAGTGTCTCCGGGCCATGAACTGCAGACCACAATCTGCTCCACAGAAACGTCTTACCCCTCTGTAGGAGTTGATAGAAACTTTGGAAAATAAGGGTTTCTAGGGTTCTGTGATAAATTGCAAGGAATGGTAATGGTCCTTGAGCCAATAGCTACCTCTGTTGTGTTTACAACTGTCACACTTCTAACACACGTGGACTGGTCATCTAGGAGCCTGACATCAACATTACAATTGCATCTTCTTTACCAGTCACAGCTGACCTGGATCTCAGCCTTAGTACTAGGCTCACCCTGAAAACAGCAATAGGTATCACCCACCGCTTGTGCCACTGCCAGGGACTGGTCTTTCCACCATAAATGATTAATTCAGTTTCCCAGCAGTGTGAGGCAACTTGACAAGCTCTGACATGAGTGTGGTCTTACTCCAAGGTCAAAACTGGCCGTGAACACAGATGCACCCACAGACAAGGCTTTTAGGAGCTCAAGTTATTTTGGTTTTAGTTCCCATAGGGTAATAAACTGTACTGGCAGAAGGTACCATGGTGCTGGTCTAATGGTATCTGTGCTTGGAGTTACAGCTTTGGGAGACAAAAAGCCCATATCCCTATCAGACCGAGTTACAGCAATTAAAAAAATGCAGTCAAGCGGAAGCCTAGAACAACATAAGCAATACACATACACAAAAGCTGATGACGTTTTGCTTTTGTGGACCTCAGGCCAGCTGGGATGGCTGGTGCCAACATCCTGAAACAGAGTGGCAGCTCTCCTGGCCACCTCCCAACCTAATCACACATGCACATTTCAGCATTATCAGCACAGCTGCTTCTGCACCACACAGCAAACCAGCCTGGGGGTTAATTGGTTGAAAAATTAACCCAGAAAGTGAAGAGGAAGAGAAAGTTGTGGGGTCTTTTGCCTCAACTCACAGAACTGTCACATGCAGGTGGTTGTGCTGGCACTGCTGGACGGGAAGACATCCCCTTTCAGGGCATTATCCTGTTTTGTCAGCAAATATTTTGCACCGTGAAGTGTCAAACTGTGATGTTGCCTTGTCCCCATCATCATTCTGATGCATTATATAGATGCACTGCTTGTCTCTAGCCATACGTGGAACTACTTCCATTTCCACACTAAGTGCCACCCCCAGCTACAAAACAAAGCACATATTTCAAATTCTTTAGCACTGTAGAAACAGGGTTTCAGTACCACATTCCATTTCACTGCTCTCTACCTGTTTTGGCAAGGGAAAAGAACTTATATATATTTTTACACATTTTCCCTTCAGTTGTTTAGGTACAGCCTCAAGTACCTGTACATGTATCACAAAGCTCTTAGAATATCAGTCAGCAAAACCTGTACGTAGTTTTGGACAGTATCTGCCATTCTTCTAATTCTCTGCTGCAGTCTAACCACAGATTCACTTAGCAAAATCCCTTCTTCTGCAGGAACATAAGACACCAGTAATATCCTTGATACCTCCTGCTCTTTTCCTATGTGCTACATAGGTAAATGAAAGATGGACTGTCTTATCTTGCTAGGATGTCTTTCATCATTTTCAGTGCACTTCTCCTCAGAGTGTGGTTTGGCTAAAACCGTCCCTTTGCCAGCCACAGACAGCACCTTCAAATTGCTAACTGCTGGCTAACTATGGCTATCTAGTATCAGAATTGACCTGGATAGGATTTAGAAACCATTCAAACAATGACAAACTATAAGACTTCCAGAGAAAGTGATGTGGAAATACAGAAAGACAGTCTGCTCTTAGCTGCATTGGGAATTGGTGATTCTTACTTCTTTCAGAGGCTCTGTTAAGAACTTTAACAATCACCGAGTCTTAACCTGTCTCCATCACCATATCCATCAAGACAGTGTTGCATCCTCCTGCTCTGGACTACAGTCGTTGCCTCAAATATTCGCTAACAATTCAAATAGAATCATCTTGGAATTGCACTATACATCATGCTAATTCTAATATTTGATATTATTCTAATTATAATTTTATATAATTTTTCATCAGTGATTAAAGCAATAAACCTCAGAAATTTAACAATTTAAAGCAATTAGCCTCGGATTATGAGAAAAATACTTAATAGGGGCAAAATCCCACCTGAACAGTGCTGGCTATAGCTGATGGGAGGAAGTCGCTAACTTCTGAAGTTAAATTCTGGAGAAAAAAATTAAAAAGGTGTTATGATTATCTGTTCTGTCTCCCTTCAGCAGATAGCTCACTCTCTTCTGTATAAGTCAAGTGGTTATATTGCCAGCTCTCATGCTTTGTATGCATGTAACGCACATGTTTTGCCTATAAGTTGAAAGATTAAATAAACCAAAGCACAGCAGGCCACCCAAGTGTAAGAACTAACATTAACGGAAAGATAACAGAAGTCTTACTACCCCTTCAGTACCAGAATATTTGCAGTTTAAAGTACAGGACACTCGCATCTTCCATTAACTTCAGCAAGAATTGCAGGGTCTTAAAACTTCCCATGTTACAAGCTAGAGCCAGAAGCTCTCTGCAGCACTGAAAATTTCACCTCATATATGAAAGCAACAGGCAAAATGTTGTATTGCTCAGTAGATGACAGGTTCAGATGTCACTTACCTAATGCAGATACTGTCTCCTTGCAACATGGTCCACCAACTCCTTCACTCTTCAGATGCTACCTGTGCCAGAAGGTTCACAAAAGGTTCCGTGTAGCCTGAAGACTCTCTGAATCTAGAGCACAAACTTTTGCTGGGTTCAGAAAAGCACTTTTAGTAGGGGTATTTCAGGATTTTTAAGGTGCCAGACATTGCAGATGCTCAGTGTTAAGGAGGTTTGTGGTGATGACAAGTAAAGTTGGGAGCTGCAGGGAGAATTTAGGGGCTTCCAGTTGTTTTTTCCCCTCTAGTTATGAGACGAGGATTAATTTTCTCCCCTTTGTGGAGTCAGTATCTGTTCTGAAACACTTAGTGAAGTTCTCTGTTAAACTTGTTGGTCCTTGCCATAAATTTTGGCCCACTGATAAGGATGAGTAATACTGCAAAAAATCCAGCATCATTCCTTTCATCTCCCACTGTGGCTTGAGATAACTATCATGTGGCAGGTGTGTTTTATTGAATCTCAAGTCATTTAAAGAAAGATTTTGACGTCACTTTTTTAAAAGGATATTGGACTGTGAAGGGCATGCAATTACAAGGTACATATCCAGATGTTGACTCGAGTATTTGTTTCTGATATTTGTGTAGGATATGACCTGGTTGGTTTCTGTCTACTCCTGAGTAAAAGCTACTGAATGAATCTGCAGTACAAAAATAATATCCAAAACATCTAAATTAAACCAAACCAAACAAACAAACAAGTGCTTTACAATTTAAGAAGTCACTGAAAAGACTGGATAAAGCCTGAGGATGGACCTTAGGAAGAAATCAGTAGCATTTTCTTTCTATTTTCTCTTACTGTGCTGAAGAGATACTACATCTGGGTATTCAACAGAAACTCATTATTTCAGTTAAGTAATAAATAGCATGTCAGCTTGGCATGCTTAAGGAAGGTTTCAGTAGTACCATTGGTTTGCCTGTGGGAAGAGGTATTGAATACTAAAAATGAAAGTCCAAGATAAAAACATTTCATTACCATAAAGCAGGCTGTACCATACAGCAGGCAGAGTTGCCTCTCTTCTGCTTCTGGTTTCTGTAGTGCTGTACCAGAAGCAGCAGCGAGCACAGAGCCCAGCACAGCTCCTCCTGCCACCTGAGAGCCCCCAGCACACAGTGCTGCAGTCAGCTCTGAAGTTTGACACATTTTCGAAGTAAAACAAACCCACCGAGCTAGATCAAAATGAATGTCATTGAGATGGGTAACAGGAAGAAGTGTAAAAGAATTTAATACAAAGACTACAAGAATGAAAAAAGTCAAAGTATCTTTTTTTGGGGGGTGTCAGCCAGCTTTCAGGTGGTCCCTAGCATTCTCACACACTTACATCTTATTCACAAAAAAATGTCTCAAGAAATGTTACCTTTGTTCCCAGACTTCTTTTCCTTTCTCATTAATGGAAAACCCCACAGTGCTATGGATAAACACTAAGACAAACAATATGGGAATATTAACACATTTTTTAAACTTGAAGCCTCAAGTTGTATCTTCAGATACCTGAGTGCCAGGTCAACTGTATTCAGAATTTGGTCTAAAATTATGGATCAAGGTGAAGACATCAAAAACCAGACAAACTGAAATGCCAGATTTTAACCTCCCCAGAAGGAAAGCTTATGTCCAGGTTGCAACCAACATCCCTCAGAGGCAGAAGCAGAGCATGAGAGCAATTTCAAGGCATGTTTCAGGGAAGAGGTGAATGCCAAACCTGGGGTGCTTTGTATGCTGCTAGCTCTTGCTCTCCTCCCAGCACTATGTGAAAACCCTCTCAAAACACACAATATGCTATGAGCTGGGGAAATTTCCTGCACCAAGAGTAAAAGGACTGAGAAGGAAGGTGAGTAGTATTTGGCCAACAGTAACTGTTTGGGGAGGGAGGGGAGGAAATCTAGAAATATGGAATTTTTTTATTCTTGATAAGATAACTGTCCAGCAGGACTTGAACACAGAACTTTTTCTCCAAGCACAGTCTCATGCTGAGGGCTGGTGTTGCAGCCAATTCCAGAGCAGCTGCTGGAGGGTGGTTGGAGCATCCCCGTGGTGGTGCCATGCAGCCACGAGATAGCACACCATCAGTATCAAAATAAATTGGGACTGTGCTACTCTTAAATGAAAAGAGATACTGCTCCTACTGCAGCAGAGGACCTGAATGATCACATTTTTAATTGTGCTCACTATGCTGCGATTTAAAGACTTCAAGAGACAGATTTCCAATCTGTCTTTGCTGACCCTGAGGCCCTCCCTATTTCAGGTTCACTTTTGTGCATGTGCCTTAGGTCAGATGGATACAGAAGTCTCCCCTTTTCTATGACCTAACTGCTCACACAATTTAATTTGTGGATTTGTGCTGGCAGAATAAGAGGTCAGCTCCTGAAAACCCAGACTTAACGTGTCCTGTTGACAGCTTCTCAGATATTGCCTATCTGCTACCCTTATCACGGCGCCTGTATTCTCTCCTCATAGCAGTAACAAACCTCCCTTCATTCTCCAACCTGTCATCTTTTAGCCCTGTGAATTTTCAATAACATCCTAAAAAACAGCAGAGGCTGAATGAAAGAGCTGAGAAAATATGGCAACCGATTCTATGCTCCTGCATAATCCCCCAAACCACGGCATATGTTAATATAAATCTATAATAACAGTAAATCCATGGAACAAAACATTACAGGTTTTCCCTTGTTTATTTGTTTGGGTTTCTCTTTGTCACTCCATGTATGTTAATATAAAAGAGTGTAAGCAGCAGTACGCGACCAGTGCATTACTCTCAGCTAATGCATGCCTATGAGGCATTCCAGCTGCTCCTTCAACCTGAGCTGTTTTGTAATGCATGTGAACCTTGTTTGAGCTGGCATGATATAGTATCTGGGAGAGCAATTTAATGCAATCTCTCATCTATTTCACTGATTGCAACCATTTAGTGCAATCTTAAAGAAAGATGATTAGAACTCACTGGTTCTTAATGTTTAATTTATTTACATTCATGTCTGCTAGAGAGCCATTTCATTCATCTCTTAAATGATAGCATAAAATCATTGAAAAATGGTGTGCAATAAACATTATTATTATACTGCTGTCCTCACTAGCAGATAACAACTGCTGTCATTCGTAACACTGATTGACCTATATGGCACAGCTCTTTGAATTCTAGCCATAATAAAACACATTACAGCCATAACAGTTCTATATTGATGCCTGGCACAATAACAGGTTTTTAGTTAAAATAAAATTGAAGCAAGACTGGCATTTCTGTGCAGGTAGGTTGAAACACACTCACACTTTGAAAGAAAAAGACCCAACACATAAATGTCATATTAGCTGAAAAGAAAGGGTGAATTTTTGGAACCATGACTGCATCCTAATTGGCACTTCTGGTGTTGTTGCCTGGTGCAGAGGCATTCATATTAAGCTGAACAAATGCCACATTTGCATTTCCGATAAGTGCTAGCATTTTTCACATTTCTCATGCATCTCTTGTTTTAATAAGCATACCTGAAGTTACCTAAATTAGCCTGCCAAGATAGCTTACTATCGCATCCTCATTGGCAGAATTGTGCCAGAGTTTTTATAATAATAACCTTGATTCAGGGTAAAGAAACCTGCCAACAGCATTTGGGGGATTAAAATAAGAGCACTATCAAAAGTTGAAGTGGCTGCGATGGGTACCTTTTAACAAAGAAGCAGACAACAGCCTGTGCCAACAAACACAAAGTATTTAACAAAGTTTCCAGTAAGTGAATGCATTCATGAGCGTAAAACATTTTTACAGCATAATACAGGTATTTTGTGATTACAACATTATAAATTGCTGTTTCTTTTATGTGTCAAAAAGCAATATTCGTCAACTATTATTTCTTTCAAAGGTACTGTACTATGATGAAAGAAGGTATACATTTTTCTGGATGGAATCAAGATAATGAATAATTGAAAGTTACTCTTCATTCTGGCTGTGCAGTGAGGCTTCTAAGATCCTGGTAAAAAAAAATTGGAAGTACAACCAATTTAATCCTGCATGATGTATGGATGAATACATAGATAATAAATAGATAAATAATGTTTTAACTCAGCTCTCCCAAAACACAACACTGATTAGACCTATCAAAGTGTTCATCTAACAAGGACCCTGGAATCAAAATGTAGCTCTCATTCAAGAAATGACTGAGAAACAGGCACTTTCCACTTATACAAACTAAAAAGGCATGTTACAGTTCTTGAAGTCTCAGCATTGAAAGAGACAGGCAGAAGGACGGAGGGAGTGAGGGATGGACTCTGTTCTCTCCACAGCACACCACACAGCCAGGTTCCAGCCTGACACACATGGGCAAACCCTGGAAGGTCAGTGAGGTTGCCCAGGTGTCACTGCATTTTTGCAGCCAAACGAGTATTACCAGCGATGACTCAGGAAAATTGAGCCTAGCTCTGACTTTAGGCTGAACTTCCACAGGGAAAAGTAAAGGAACAACACGTCTTATCTGCTACAGGCTGAAAATACTGCACACAAAATTAGTCTAGTGCAAAAAAACGCTCAAAAAGTACCCCCAAAACCCACTTTAAGTACCTTTTCAGAGAATAAGGTAGTGCTAGTAAAATACAGATACCTGAGAATTCACAAAGGACTAACTAAATGAGGGTTAGTAAGTAGTTCCCACCACTATTTTTCACTATTGTTATATTTCATTTTTTTATATTCATGTTTGCTGATATTATTTCCACATATACCTGCACACATACACACATTTCTATGGAAAATGCGGTTGAGGGAAGAGTTTGGAAGAAAGCTGGTGAGCTTGCGGATCATAGCAGCAGTGACATGGCAGCACGACCATGGGAATCTGTCAGCACCAGTCTCAGCTCTGCAGAGGGATGGCTCTTTGGGGGTATGCACTCTGTGACTGCCTAAGCAGCTGCTCCCATGCAGGAAGGGGGAGGATCTTATCAAGCTGCACACTATTCTCTTCCATAACCAAAATCCTATACTTCCTTTATAAATTCCTTTTCCATGGCATAACTTGAACAATCAGCCTCTCTAAATGGAAACAGCTCCTTATCCAACTGTAAGAAAACAATTCAAAACAACTAAACAAACAATCTACTCCAAAAAGCAGAGTTTCCATCCAGTCTCAATAATGTACAAAGGTTACCGGCTTTTCCTTATAACTTTAGTGTTTCCATTACCAAATTTCATGGCTTCCTCTTAAAATGTTGGGTCTTCACTGTTGTAAATAGCCCTTCTTGGATTGCTGTAGTTGGAGGTTTGGAGCAAAGGCTGTTCAGTACAGATACAGCCACTTCCCTTTTCTAACCACTGAAATAGAACTCTTTGGGTATCATTAGGGGGCTATGGCACCTTTCAAAATTCATGCCCAACTTATATTGTATTAGTTGAAAAAGAACAAAACAAGAAATGTTTCTCTGATGTCTTCCCAATGTGCTTAAATGCTAGCCTGAGATGGTCGGGGTGGTAAGGAGTCAGCACGGGGCGGGAATCTTTGGGTTTAGTACTGTGGGGATTGTTTAAAAACCAGTAAAACTTGCTTGAAATGCCCAGGCCTACAAATGAGCCACTTAGAAGTGCAGTAGAACCACTTCATCACTGCTCAAGAAGCATTTGGTTTCTATTGGATGTAAAGGTTAACCTGGTTCTAGTGAATTTTGAAAAACTTCCATTGCCTTGGCATGAAATTAAGAGTTTCTTCCCCATCTTCCTCCCCTTTGTGTGCAGGAAGGAGAGAAGCGCAGCTACCCCAGCTGTTCTGTCCCTCCAGCATGGTGCCTGTATGGTCACCAAGAACATCTTTCAACAACTGGACAGCAGACCTATCCTGGAGAAATGAAGCTGTGCTAGATACTGTAGAATTAGGAGTAGACAAAGTTCCATGTTTAAAAAAATCCATTTCCCTGGTTTCCAATGACCATTATCATTGCTGCTTGATTCCAGCTAGACTAAAGCAGCCCGACAGCTCCAGCTGTGCTCGTTCCTGCTTTGTCATGCTAGCACAGGGCAACAGAGTGGATTCAAAAGCTCTGGGACCCGCTTTGTACAGATCAAAAAGACTTTCCATTAATGCTGTGTGAAAGCTCCTACCTTGAGTGTGCATTCTCCAGCATATAGCTGAGAATTGGGCTTTCTGATAAAAACAGGTTTTGGTGTCAAGTTAAAAAACAAACAAACAAACAAAAACCCCAAAGCTCACAACAAAAGGTTCAAAATATACATAGTAGCCATGAGAGCTGGGGGGAGCAGTGGAGGCAACCATTAGTCAACCAAGTTGCTCTGAACTGGCAAACTCCAAACCAGGGACATGCAACTGGATCAGCAAAGCAGACACCCTCTCTGCCTCCAGTCTCACACAAGTGGCATTCATCCCTTTAGCTGCTCTTCTCCTTTTCCTGGCTACTTAGGCCTTGGACACATGAACAGGTTAACTTTTCACATGCTCTCTCGATTTTTAAAAGCTGCACATGACAACATAACTCATAGAAGTACTGCAGGCTTACCTGAAGAGCAGCAAAAACACCAGAGATGAGTCAAGGCAAATCATGTCACACTTCCAATCACCTACTTGCACAGTGTAATTTGCTCCAGGTTTATGACTTCGGTGTCAGCTTCTTGCTCAGAGGTGTCTAGTCTTACAAAGTCTGAGCTAGTCACACAACAAGATTTAATGCTGATAACTCTACCTCCCAAATCCTTGTTATGTGCGTGCTGTGGATAGCACAGGATGGAGCAAGGAAAAGGCAGCACCTACTCTCTTAAGCTCTTTTTGAAGCTTCTGGTATTTCATGGCTATCCAAGCGCCAATTAGGACTCTGATTTAAAGTTTCAGCAGTCCCCAAGGACAATAGCAGCCACAGCAGAAAAGTAAATACTTCAGTTTTCCTTTGCTTCACACTGATCAAGGAAACACTGACATAAATACATTTTCCTATTTCTCTGTGACTATTATTTGCAACCAAAAAATAACTTCCAGCCAAAAGAGTAGAGGAGTATGGCAGAAGGGTGAATTTGGCCCGGTATGTTTTCATTCTTAGGAAACAAAAAAAAATTATGATGTTGTGTCAACCAGAACAAGACAGTAAGCCAACCTACACAGATTATTCTTTTTATCTAATCTACCTTTACACTGCACACAATCAGAGCAGTCCCTTTTTTTGTTAATTTGGCCCATTTGCTCTCCATGTTCCTTAGAAATTACTGAGAAAAGACGGCAAATTATAGACCTGGAAATCTACATTATTCTGTTTTGTACAAAGCATTATGACCTTTTTCTGCTCTCCAGTAACTACAAAGTGTCTTGCTTTTAAAAGTTGAAACTTGTCATGTTGTTAATCCTGGATGATGACAAGCGCGCACCATATATTTGAAAGATATTTGTTGGAAAACAAGAATTAACATTCAAATTTATTAACCTTTGCAGGGATGTGGTATTATACTGGCAGAAGATATCAACAGTACTATTCAGGAGTCCGATTGAAGCGCTTTGATTCACCACCCCTACAGGGACCCATGTCCTCCCTCCAGCTCAGGGGGAAGGCTCACCTCCTCATGGCACC